>NC_050516.1:33506486-33512134 GCF_002922805.2 Oryzias melastigma
AAGTTTACATTTTATTATCTTCTGCTGCACAGCAGTACCTATAGTTTATGTTCAGAAGAAATTAGAAAATAATATAAAAATAACTGCTATATATTTGCTGCTTTAGAACAATGTTTTTAAAACTTAATTTTAATTTGAAAGGAACTTGTATGTGCTGCAGTCAGATTAAAATAAATCAGAAATTCTGTACAGCCTATTGAAAACATCCCACCGTTATGGTTTAACTATTGTGTACATTATGTATATATGTACAATATTTATTAGAAATATTTAAATGTTCCTCACAGTTAGTTTCAATACTACAGTTAATACAAAAAATAATGAAAGTTTAATTGGAACTAACTAAGATTTAATTGGGGGGGGGGGCAAAGTTAAGGTGTAAAAATCTGAAGTCCTAAAGCTGTTTGCAATAAAGATTACTTTGATTATTTGATTATTTGATTTATATCGCTTTTAATATCGTTATCGCACAAAATGAAAAAAACGATATCGCAATATGAAAATTCCCATATCGCCCAGCCCTAGTGGGAGTTTGGATTTTTGACAAGCTCCCTCCTGATTGGTGAGACTGGTTGCTATAGAAACGTCAACCGACTTGAACTGCTTTCTGACATCGTCTGGTTCCAACATGGCTGCCTCTGCATCACGAAAAAATGGCGGCCGAATTTACTTCATTTGGTTGGAGTCGAAATTTCTATGAATGTCACACTCGCTTGGTCCAGTTCTCAAATACAGACAATGGTTTTTATACTTTGATTGTCAAGCTAAAAGATTCTAATAAATATGTAAAATAATCTACAGAAAAAAAAAAAAACCTGAGAGCACATGTGTCAGAGTCACGGCCCGGGGGCCGGATCCGGCCCTCTGGGTAATTCTATCCGGCCCTCCAGATCTTTTTATTTTATTGTTATTAATGACCCGATGTTATCTTGAGCTCATTTCTAACTTATAATTTTGACAAAATATATTTTTATGTAGATTAAAATATTGAAAGTTATTTAAGGTTTAAGTTGATTTATTCTGGAATAATATTCCTGCCTTTTTATTATTCATATTTATGTTAAAAAGTTACAGTTTTAAAACTGGCATTCTGCTAGCTTTTTATCTTAGCATTTACTAAGATTTTTTAGGCTATTTTTGAGTTTAGCTAATATTTCAGCTACATGCTGTTACGGTTAATTCTGTCTTTTTCTGTTTTTTAGGATATTTTGAAATTTAACTATTTTTTTCAGCTTATTATTTTACATGTTTAATGTTTACAGTCAAATTTTAGTTCGTTTTTTGTAAAATTGGTTTGGACACAGAAGGAAGATTCACAAAGAAAAAAAAACGTACTTTCTGTCATTAAGATCAATAATCTTAAATATGTCAAACCTTCAAATAAATTAATGTCCATTTATGTTTAATGATTCTTAAAATGTTGTTTTAGCTGCTGATTGCTCAAATAAACGGGAACATTTCATAGTCATACTATAAAAGGTGTGAAATCCTTAATACTTCTAACTGAATGATCTTGTCGGATAAGCTGCTAAAGTCTTTGTCTCGATCTTATTTTGTGAGCGTTCTTGATCAGTTGAAGGATTGTTGTGTCTTCTCACAACATATCAGTGACACATCTGTCAGTTATGCTAACAATGTCCGTCTTTCGGTTTCCTCCGCCGCTCTTCCCTGATCAGATGTAGACATGGAAAAGGAAACGTGTGTCTGGCCTCCACCACAGTAGAAAATGAAGTCTGCCATAACATTATCCTTTCTGTGACCCAGATGGTTCTGCTGCTCGCCAAGGATAACACACAGAGGCCCGCCGTCCACGGGGGTCCATCTGTGGCTTCCTCCTTCATGCTAGAGCGGCTGACAGGAAGAACCGTCTCCAAACACGCCGCTGACCTCCTCTAGGAGGACTTGCGTTCCTGCAGACGCGGATCAAGCAGAGGTCTGGGGTTCTTCTCCACTCTGAGGTTTCAGCACTGAAGATGATGAATCCTGTTTATTTATCCTCTATGTCCTGACCAGCTGAGCAAACCAACGCATGCTGGGGTGAACTGGTGCAGAAAGGACAAATCAAACAAAATCCAGAGGAAAAGTTGCAGCGCGCGTTTGCACTCTTATTTTCCACAGCGTAAACTCTTCATTGAACAAATGTTTACGTGTCCTCCCCCCAAAAAGAACTACAGAAGAAGGGAAACGTGGCCCAGGGGAGGGGCTGTCACGATTAGTCGACTATTTTAATAGTCAATTGGGCGTTTCTTTAAATTAAATTGAGTCAGCGTGTGGTAAAGTGGAAAGTTATAATGAAATTCTGTTACCTTTTTGGACTATTTTGGGATTTATTAAGGTTTTTAGGCTATTTTGGAGTTTAGCTAATATTTCAGCTACATGCTAGCTATTTTGGCTAATTTAAGCTTTTTTAGGCTTTGAAGTTTAACTAATATTTTACCTTTATGCTAGCTGCTAGTTTTGGATAATTTAGATTTTTTTTGTGTTTTGTTTTTAAATATTTTAGCTAGCTATCAGCTTCATAGTTTTCAGCTTTGATGTTTTTCAATTTAAGCATCTTCAGCCGTTAATCTATCTCAGGTAATTCTAGTTTTTAAAATGTTTTAGTATTATTTTTTTCTGTCAAGATTACAGAAATGAATTATTTTAAATTTGGCTATGTGTGGCTTTCTGGAAAACCGTAAATACTTACGTTTAGGCTGTGATTGTTACACTTTTTTCTGTTAACCTACAAAGTGACCCCGCCCCCCATCAGAGAAGAAAACAGGTGTGTGACCCTCACAGGACAAAGTTTGGGGACTCCTGGTTTAAACATCTCCAAGACTTCTGTGTAATCAAATGTCCAATCAGCGTCACGTGTTTGTGTCAGAGGACAGACTACAGGTGTAAACTCAGGTTCTCTGGCTGCTGATCTGGAGACTCAAAGCAGACTGTGCTCTCAGTGCCACACAGGTGACACCTGGACAGGTGTTCCTCCGCTGACTCACCGGCCGCAGGACCCGGATGGCCTCCCGCAGAGTGGCGGTGATGTCTGCGACAGAGCAGAGCACGAGCGTGCACACCACCACGTCCACGGACTCGTCCCCGAACGAGCCCAGGTCCTCCCCAGAAGCCACCGCGAACTTCTCGTAGGTCAGGTGGTCGTTCTTCTCGATGTTGTTCTTCAGGTACTTCTGGAAGTGCGGGTTCGGGTCCGTGCAGATCACCCTGCAGCCCGCCGGGTAGAACTGGAAGTTCGCCCCGGTACCGCAGCCGACCTCCAGGATGGTGAGCGGCCCGCGGGCCGGAGCGAACTCCGACAGGCTGCGGAACAGCTGCTGCTTTCGCTCGTGCATTTTCTTGTTGTACATTCCGGTGATTCGGTTGCAGCAGAAAGGAAAGATTCGTTTGTATCCTTCATACAGACCGACCGCTTTGATTAAATGCAGAGGGAGGCATAAAATATTGACCAGCGAGGCCCAAAAAGTGATAAAAACACTCATGCTGGAGGGAGCGGAGGTCCGGGCGGCAGGAGAGCAAAACAAACCAAACAAACCTGCTGCGCATGCGCGCGCGGTATGCGCCAACAAACTACCCGCTACCGCCGCCTGCTGGTGAGCGGTGGAATTAAACCACCAAAAACACCTTTTACTCAGGGGCGGAGCTATGGGGGCATTGGGGAGCAGCTGACCACCACAGCAAAAAAAACTTTGCTCCCATTTTTAAGACAATATTAGTAATATTGACAAAGATTAAAAAATAATTCATATAAGCTTCTTTAAGTAAAGTATAACAGCCAACAATGTGTGCATCTGTAGAAATCAACAAACAAACAGAAGCCTGAACCGCCCACTTCTATTAAGTCTATTAATTTTTGGTACTGCACACCACTTATACTATGGTCACTTCAAAAATAAATATGCATTCATTCATTTATTTGCACTTCAACAGTTTAAATGCCCCAAAACACACAAAAATAGCAAAAGGTTTTTTTTCCTGCTGCTTGTTGCCTTGGTATGGACCCCTAAAGAGACATGAATAAAGTTTAAATAAATAAAAAGAACCTTTTTTTTTTTTTAGCCAAAAACTACATAGGGGCTATGTAAAAAATCTAAATAAAAAAACTCTGGTTAGTAACCAGTGCACGTAAGTTGGTGTCTGGTGTGCATCCGTTACTATCCAGAATTATTATTATTATTTTTTTAACAAATTCTGGCTAGTAACTGGTGCGCACCAGATAGTAAATTAAAAAAAAGTTTTTCTGAAAATTGAAGAAAAAAAAATCTAAAAAACGCTGACTGGTGTTCACCAGTTTGCCATCTGTTGCAGACCAGTCAGTAACTAGATTTTTTTACTTCAAATTTTAGGAAAAATAAAATTTTCCTATTTTTTAAAAAAAAATGTTATTTATTTATTGATTTATTGATTTAACTTTTTTTACATTATTAATTTTCTTCCGTGTCCCTTTAGGGGCTCCGTACCTTGGTGAATAGTACACACAATCAATATTTTTAAAAACATGTTTTCTTAATGTTCCATTTGGTTGAGCAGGCAGTTAAAGGGTTAATCTTGTTATTTTTAGGTTTAATTTGTTTTCCCCACAAAAAGCCGAGTATTTCATATGCGGAGCGACGCTTTGTCATGGTAACGGCTAAAGACTTTGCTCCGACCTCGACAGCAGTGGCAAAGAAAAGCTAATAATTATCTGAACTCTGGGGAGAGATAATAAACCGTTTTGTGAAGAGTGTCGAGTGTTTTGTTAGTTTTAACGACAGTCTCCATTATGACCTCATTGCTTTTGACTGAAGAGTCAAAAATTTAGTACTTTTAGATTATATTTAGCTTATATTTTTAAAATTGTATTTTCATTCATAAACATGTTAGTTTGTTTGTTGACAAATTTTATTCTTCTTGTTTTTATAAAATGAAACCTAAAACTTTCATTCTATGTTGTAAAAACAGTTTGTTAAACATTTCGGGGGTTTCCACAGCAAAATTAATCCCATTTTTCCAGATGGAATTTTCTGTGTTTTTCATGATTTTATGTCTAGTGTGTGAATATAACATGGAAAAATGACTAAATAAAGATAGTTACACAGGAGACGCTGTTCTGGTTAAAACGACACTAAATAAGCAGCAGGTTTTTCAAAATGAAAATGCAGAGTTAAATTCAAAGTACACAAAACTGAGTTCTTGGCCCTTAAAGGGTTAAAGATAAACATTATACATGTACAATTTTACAACTGAGAAAATTAAACGATATTTGGGGTCCTCAATGTCATTTATTCCACTTTGTTGGGCCAGATTAAATGGTTTAGGACAGTGGTCCCCAACCTTTTTGGGGCTGTGGACCGGTCAGCCAGTGTGGAGCTATTCCGCGGCCCGGGGGGGGGGGGCATTAGAAACATTAATCCACTGTGTTATCATGTACAACTTTATTAGCTGGGTCCTCATGACGTCACAACAACAGCTGAACATAACATGACCAACATCGTTTCTACCCCAACACAATGCAAACTTTCTAGAGAAGTTTGTTTTTGCTCATTTTGCCATCTTGAGATTAAATTTAGCGGGATGTATCATGTGACGTGGGTCAAGTGAGGATGTAAATGAGAAAATCCGGTAACTTTTCTAAATAAAACATTTTCAAAAAAATAAGATGATGGAGATTA
>NC_050516.1:33513034-33518535 GCF_002922805.2 Oryzias melastigma
TCTAGAGGTACAGTTACTTTATTCCTCGTGGAGTTTATAGTTGTTATTCTGCTTATATTTATGTTATGTTCTACATCATTCACACTATAGTGATTCTCCTGCTCCTGTCCGTGCATTTTTTGGTACATAAAAACTCAATCACACCTTCAGAGATTTCAGTCATCTTGGTATCAAATCGTTCAGCTCATACAGGAAATTACTGCTCGTATTTCTAGTATTCATAAACTTTATAGTTTTTGAAATATTGAGCAAAATATACCTCATAGGAAATGAACGAGGAATTGGTCAAATCTTTTGTTACATCCCACCCAGAGGGAGGGAGAAAATAGGTAACATAAAAAGATTATATTTAGCCGGGAGTGGGGTAAGACAGCTGTTTATTATAGAACAGATGCGGGTGTGCACAAACATGAAAACAAAACGAGTAAAGGGAATCAACTTAAAGTCTCAGGCACTCAGCGTTTAGTAAACAAAACTACATCCCAAAATGTAAAACAGAAGTGGTATCACAACCTCAGAACCAGAGGGACCCAAAACCAGAAATAAATTACCAAGATCATTAACTAAGGAACAACTTATAGTAAAAGGATGAACAAAGAAGGAACAAAAGAAAGAACACCAGGCTTTACACCGGCTTCTAAAACCAAGACCGACAGCAGGGGCGAGCTGAGGAACGAATTCCACACAAGGAATTCAGCTGCCACAGGTCCAGGGGCTGCTGGGGCTTTTATGCTTCCCTCCAAGCCAGGTGATTGGTGGAGTGGAAGAGGCTGCAATCTCCTGGAGGGGGTGGAGTCAGGCAGCATGGTGGAGAAAGTCCCTCTATAGAGGAGAAAACATACAAAGACACACAGAAATACACACTAAAGGCCTAGGGCCGTAACAACTTTCAAAAACTTAGTGAACTTTCAGACAAAGACAACATTCAAATATCCAACAACTCCTGAGTTTATGGGGTAATTTGGCATCTTGTCTTTAATTAGCATTAAACTAGCTGTTTTGTAAAAATTAGACTTTTTTTCAGTTCTTTAGGCAAATTTTGAGTTTAACTAATATTTTAGCATTATGCTAGCTGTTTTGGCAAAAAAATGTGAATGTTTTTGGGGGGCTAATTTTGCGTTTAGCTGATATTTTGGCATCCTTTCAGCTTCAATGTTTTAAAGTCTTCAGTTTCAGTTTCACACATTCAGCTTATTTATTTTAGTTGTACTTCATTTATTTATTGTTTTAACCTGAGCCTGTAACATGTAAGAAAGGTTTAGACTTTTATTTATGGATGAAATGTTGGGATATTGCAGTCGAAGGAAAACCAAACTGTTAAGAAATGGAGAAAACAGTAAAATCCGTCTTGACATTTCTAAGAAATACAGACTTGATTGATCCAACAGATTGTTGCTCAACAGTTAAAGATAAAGAAGGATCATTTTGCTGTGTAAAACACTTTATTTCCTTATCATCATTGTGTTTAAACCTGTGGCTGAACTCTGACCTACATTGGAATCTGCAGTGCTGGAGGTTTTTCTGTGTCATCTGAAGAGAAGGAGAGTTCCCCTTCAGATGAGCGAGGAGTGTCCAGGAGGCAGTTGGAGATTGGAAACAGAACTGTTCAGCTGAAGAACCCTCCACAGATCCTCCTGTTTCTGCAGTCAGAAGATTAAAGTGTTTTTAACTGCGGACCTCCATCCCTCAGACTTCTTTGTAACCAGGGCGACCCACATCTTGAATAAAAGGCAGAAGCTGTTCTGTCATCCTCCTTCTGCCTTGGATGATGGATGGAGGTTGTCTGGATTCGGCTCTCCTCGTGTGACTGTTTGTTAAATAACTTTGACAAATACATTTTCTAAAAAAGATGCGCTCTGTTTAGTTTCGGATCTCTACGTGAAGCTTTGGCGTAATGTAAACTCTACTTCACTTCCAGGTACGCTGGTTTGTTGCATCACTCTTCACATCATTCATCAGATTTCACTTTGAACCAGCAGCTGAAAAGTCGTTTCCTTTCATGGATGTTTGTCTCTCTGTATTCCAGACATTTCTCTGGCCCTCCTCCACCCCGTTCTCCACCAGGAGCTTTGGAATCTTCTGATCCATGAGATCACCATCAGAGTCTAGACTCTGAGGTTCATTCATCTGTGGTACGAGTTCATTCCAACCACACAA
This sequence comes from Oryzias melastigma, assembly GCF_002922805.2. Lineage (NCBI taxonomy): Eukaryota > Metazoa > Chordata > Actinopteri > Beloniformes > Adrianichthyidae > Oryzias > Oryzias melastigma. The sequence continues at coordinate 33,515,192 of NC_050516.1, forward strand.
GACAACATTGACCCAGAGCCTGACCGCCAGAGGTTATTGTCAGGAGTCAGCGCTCTGTCTCCAGAGTACTGACTGCACTACATCTCCCAGCAACCCCAGCACGCAGTTCCTGGATGCTTCTCACCTGTCTCTCATTTGACTATCTATAAGGATAACACAAGATTAAAGTAACATTTGTCATTGAAACCTTTAACATCAGGGCCTCGCCGGACATTTGTCATTGAAAACAAGAATAAGCTAAAACAAACTTTCTTCCGATGAAAACAGTAAACTTTGCTCCTAATGAGAGACGTGGATCTGCTCTTGACTTCATCCGTCTGTCGCTCCATCTCAGCAGTAAAAGACGCTAAAAGCTTCTGAAGTGACCCTGAAGGCTCTTGGGAATTTCTAACAAAAGTCCAGGACTGACTCATGTGGGGGTTGTTTCATCCATAGCCGCTGGCAGAGAAAGTTCTAACAGCGCCACCTGGAGGCTGAAGTTTATTACAGCCGTAGAGTTTTGGAACATCATAGAGAATCAAGGAGAAACGGGTTAGAGGTTTTAACTTAACACTTCACGGCTCCCACAGTCAAGACTTTTTCAGGATTTGGGGACCCGTGAGCTAAAGCCACAGATCTTTATGTGACCTCACACCTTATGTACCTGAATGGTGCCTTTCTCCACCTGATGATGATGATGATCCAGCACGGACTAAATCAAGCTTTGGAATGGGTTAACGATCAGAGGATTCCACGGGGATACGGACGAACTTGACTTTGTTCTTTGGTCAGATACATTCTGATAACCATGTTGTTGAATTCCTTCTTGATTGGTCTTATTTAAATGTTAATATCTGGACTTGTGCGGCTTTATTCTGATCAAACTGCAGTTTGAGCTGATTGGAGATGTAAACTTTAACGCCTCCTGCTGGTTGAGTCTGAGAATTCCTGCTCTGCAGTTGAGAGAGGTCCATCAGAAAGCTCTTCTGTGGGATTCTGTTCATCAGTTTGAACAAATCTCTCCTGCACACTGTTCTCTCTCCTGATGATTACGTTTCTGTTGGGTTCTCGTTGTGTTAAAGGAGACTCGGATTCAGTTGATGAGCTTCACATTCTCGTATCCTCCTGAACAAGAGCAAAAGCTTTTCCTGTTAACACCAATCATCACTAACATCCTTTTCCCTGCTGGGATCTAAAAATCTAAATGAATACAAATGTATTCTTGAAGCAGCATTTGAGATCAGCTGTAACTGTTGTGTGATGACAGGAAGTAGCCTACTCATCAGATTGATCCAAATGATCATGCAAATTGTATTTCAGTGTCAGAAAGATGGAATTCTTTATTTTCATTAAACCTCGTGGATTATAATGTTTGAGATGACCAGGGTGGACCCGGCGCTGCGCAGATCGCCTGCAGCAGTGCATGCTGGTTAGTTTCTGTCACGCCGTCATGAAGTATCGCGGGAAAAGGGCGGGTTCATGGCGCCTTTCTAAGCCAGCGCAGCCAGAAAATAAGGACTATACTGGCTTCAAGCCGCCTTGAGGACAACAAAACAATGCATTGTGGGAAACGGTGTCCACAGAGTTCTTATATTTTGACGTGAAATAACTGGTGCTAAATGAAGGAAATCTGTGTATTTTATACTCTTTCTAGAAGGTAGTGAATCACTGATGAAAATATAAACGACATTTCAAATAATCATATTTGTTATTGTCTTTAAAACTTTAATGTCCATTTTATCTGTTTATTTGAGACAGTTCTCATGAAATTCATCCAGCGGCTAATTTTTTTGTCTGCTTTACCCTGAAAGATGTTAAAATGATATAAAAGACATAACGGCACAGATCACACTAGGAGGAGGAGTGGCATATTAAAATATTAAAATTCAACCAAATGTTAAGGACAACCCCCGACTCCATGTTAAACACATAAATTAATAATACATTAATATATATACATTTATTTCTCGTTTGAATATATTGATATTAATCTGATCCACATCCTGTAAATGTATCAGTGAAATAATGAGATTGTTAATATCATCCAGTGTTACAAAACCGCATGAATATTTCAAAATTACACTTCTTAGTGAATTTAAGTGACTTAGAACAAAGTAATGGATGAAAAATCAGTTTTGTGCAGGAAAACACAAATAAAAAAAACTTCATTTTCTTACTTAATAATAAAATACATTTTATGTTTTTAGTTTTAGCTAATTTAGGCTTTTGTTCTTGGCTATTCTGGAGTTTAGCTACAATTTCAGCTACATGCTAGCTGTTTTGGCTAACCACCTTTTTTTAGGCTAATTTGGCATTTAGCTAATATTTTAGCTGGTTATCAGCTTCAGCGTTTTTAACTATCATTTTCAGCATCTTCAGCAGCCAAATTCAGCTTCCAGCATTCACACTAGCATTATCACAGGTAATGTTATAAATCTAGTTCATAATTATGTTAAAAAGTTACAGTTTTTAAGTTTTAAAAAGTTCGTTTTAGAGTGTTCAGTAAATGTTTATCCTGTTCGGCCTCAGGTGTGTTTTGGGTTTTGGCCCCAGTGTGATTGAGTTTAACATCCTGATTTACAGGATTTTTAAATCGCTATACAGTTAAAATATTTTTTTTCAGGATAATGTGAATTTAAAATGTAAAAGTTGACTCTTTAGACTTGTTAGATTTATTGTTATCTTTTTGTTGTGTTCATCATAAAAACTTTAAAGCATCAGAGGGTAAAATGTGACCCCCTGTTCTTAGGTAAAAACGGTCCAGACCCTGATCCAGTCTGGATGGATGCTGCTCCATTTCCGGCAGCAGCAGTGACCACAGCATCCGCTCCAGGTAAACGGCGCCTTTTCTGCTTACGCTGCTGCGGTCTCCGTCCGCGCGGGAGGCTGGAGGCATTTACAGACACTCCCTAACAATTTGCTGAGAGTCATCAATTATGCAGGGCAGCGGCACGCACCGGGAAGGAAGATAGCAGCAACAATATGGCGACAGCCGCAGTTACTCTCCACTCGTTCCTGCATCTGCGGTTCCGCCACAGCTGCGGGGATTTGTGTTAGTGCGGGACAAAGTGAGTAGACTCTCCGCGCTGCTGCTCTGCGGGCCGTCTGTGCGGGCGGGGAGGCTGTCGGTCGCACTTCAGTCGACTGACTGCATCCCAGTGCCGCAGAGCGGCGGTCCCTCTCAGCATCCTCTCCTCCGGAGCCGCAGCCGCGCGCGGGACACCGGGAGGAGGTAGACGATCCGCGCGTTTGGCCGCGTGCGCGGGGGGTGGAAGCGGCTTCTGGACGCGACGCAGCGCGGGGTGGTGGTGGTGGGTTTTTCATTTTTGGGGAGTTGGCCTGCAGCTGGAATGAAATGACATTTG
>NC_050516.1:33518586-33555505 GCF_002922805.2 Oryzias melastigma
ACGCAGAGAAAATCGGATTTTGTAGCTGGCATAGTTTCACCCCCCTTCCCAAGAGGGTCGGTGCGTTTTTACTTTGACTCCCCCCTCAGGAGGAAGGCGCTCGCGCTCGGTGTTTTTATTCCCGCTCGGTCTGCTTCACGCAGAGGTGCGGTTCTCTTCTCCCCCCCCTCTGGACTTTCTCCACTGCGGTCGGGGTTGTGTAAATCCAGGTCTCACAGCCTGGGAGGCGCTGTCAGGGCACAGCTCTGAGGATTCAGCTGATCCAGGAGTTCGAGCCGTAAACCTCACTGCAGCATTTCAGGCTCCGGCCCGCCACAGCAGCGGCAGCGCGCGCGGCTCCTCACTGATGGAGCACAAATAAACCTGTCAGCGGAAAAAGAGGAGGAACTTCTCCGAGGGAGAGAGGAACGAGCTGCAGCTGGAGCCTTCCACGGGCTGGCCGCTGGTGCACAGCCACTTTCATCAGAGCGCTGCGGAGGATGAAGTTCAGCTGCGCTCCACGTGATCCCGCGTTCCTGTAGGCTGTGCCCGCTCCTGCGCTCTGCGCGCCGCGTAAAGCCCGCGGGGAGCTGGCCGCTCATCAGAGGCCGGGAGAGGAGAGTGCGTGTGTGCGTGCGCGACCGTCTCCTCTGCAGACAGCGGCCTGCGCCCTGCGCGCGCACCGGGATCCAAAGTTTTCCTGCTCCATCATTGGGATTGACGGGAGCCACTTGAGGGTAAACGCGTCCGGAATGTGCGGAGCTGGTCTGAGTGATGTACGCATGCGTTAAGTGAAAGTGGAGCTCCCGTTCACCTTTCCAGCCTGTCAGGCAGGTGCTCGTCTGCTCAGATTCACCTTGACGGATCAGTTGATGGTGGAAGGAGACTTGGAGGATGCGCGGGGAGGTTCGAACCCCCCTCTGCCCTGGAGTCGCTCTTTATTTCTCTGATCTGTATTAACATGTTGATGATGTTTTAAAGGCCACATTTCAGGAAATTAACAACTTTGTGAATCTCTGTAAACCTACGAATGCATTGTAAAACGTTTATATTGATTCTGTGCAACAGTGAACAGCATTTTCGTGAAACGTTTGACTGAAACCTCATCAGACGTGAACTTCCGGTTTGCTGAGCTCTGAGAAACTGAACTGAGTGTCCTTTGTGGAGAGCCCTCCTCCTGTAACCGTCTGCATCCCTCTCTCTTCCTCAGAGCTGGTCGTCAGGAATGGAAAACGAATAAAAAGGAACTAGCTGCAGGATGAAAACATGGCCGCACCCCTTCTCGCACCCCCAGGACCTGACAGCTTCAAGAAGTTCACCCCGGAGTCCCTTGCCAACATCGAGAAGCGCATCAATGAGGAGAAGAACAAGAAGCCTCCCAAACCCAGATCGGACAGTAGTCACCGCGACACGTCGGATGACAATGAGCCGCATCCCAACAGCGACCTGGAGGCCGGGAAGAGCCTGCCCTTCATCTACGGCGACATTCCTGATGGAATGGTGGCCACACCACTGGAGGATCTGGACCCCTTCTACCTGAACAAGAAAGTGAGTTTCCAACCGTCCGGTTCTAACAGAACGCAGACGTTCTGCAGGTAAAGATGACCTTGAGTCCTCTAACAGCTTCACGTGCTCCTCGTTTGAGTCTGTTTCTGCATGATGCACTGCTGCTGTTTCACTGTGGCGTGCAGTTCTGGGTGAGTACGCGTCCTCGTGGGTTCAGGTTCAGAGAGGAGGACAAACTCAAAAAAACAAAAGAATGATCTTTATTGCAGCTGATTGCTCTGATGGTTTGTTTGCTTGTAACCTTGCCTGGTAAACGGCATCACTTCCACGTGTGTGGGGGGGAGCTGGTCCTCCTGCAGCTCTGACAGCAGAGGGAAGCGGTCCGAGCGAGGACAGAGCTCGGTACCCTTCAGTCTCCGGTGTGGTGGCAGCGATAATGTGTAAGAGAATCTGTGGCCTCTGAAACAAGAAGGCCAGTCAGCAAGACTGGCAATCTCAGCAGGCCGCTCCCCCTCGTAGGCTGGGGGGGGTATAAAGTGCATGTGCCTTTTGTCATCTATTGATCCACAGCCATACTTCAGTGGTTTCTACAGGAAGGGTTACATTATCTCCACAGACCTCCCAAACTTTTTTGATGCTCATGAATTCTTGAGTCCTTTTCCCGCTACTGAAGTTAGCACAAAGCTAAAGGTTTCAGTTTGGCTTACAGCACAGAGAACATAAACTCATGAGTGTGTCTCAGTGAGCAGAAAGAAAGGAGTTCAACACAGAGATGAGACTGAAGGTCAATCAGTTAGTTTTCAGTTTTAGTTTGTTATTGCAGCTTCTTGGTGATGCGACTGCAGCCGTAATCTCGGTTTGTCTTTATTATCTTATATTTGTAGTTTCTAACCCTTTGATGAAAATACACATTAACCTTAGAACGCTTTAGCTATAAAAAGTTGCACCATCACTTTTGCCGGGTGATTTTTACACAATAAAATGTATTTGTCATAAAAAATAGATCAGAACACATGAAAAATTCAAGAACGTTTTCTTTTCTTTTATCAACTCAAATTTATCAGCAATGGTAACAACATTAAAAATAAAACACAGGAGGATCTTAAAACATGCAAGAAAATTACTCAAAAATCAAGAATTTGAGAAGAAAAAAATTCCTAAGAATTCAATTCAGTTTTATTTATATGGTCCAATATCACAAAAGAATGGTCTCATTGGGCTTCATGCCGGTAAATATACAGTAGCAGAAGGTCAGTCAGAACATTAGCTGGTTGATAAACTAAACTAAACTGGTTATCCCTTCCCGGTAAGGAAAACTCCCCAAAAAAACCTGATAACAAACTTTAGGGATGTCCACATGAATCAGAGATCTTCTTCCAGGACGGACAGGAGATTTACCAGGACTGCTAAAGAGGAATTAGATTATCTAACTCTATAACTACGTATCTGAATAGAGTTCAGCCCGATAAGACTGGGGAGCTGGCGGGGGCGTGGTCCACAGCCAAGATGAGCCAGAGGCGTAGTCCACGGCCAAGACGAGCCAGAGGCGTGGTCCACGAGCAAGATGAGCCGGAGGCGAGATCCACGGCATAGACTGGCCGGAAGCAAGGTCCACTGCCAAGATGAGCCGGAGGCATGGTCCACAGCCAAGATGAGCCAGAGGCGTGGTCGATGGGCAAGACAAGCCAGAGGCGTGGTCCACTGCCAAGATGAGACAGAGGTGTGGTCCACGGCCAAGATGAGCCGGAGACGCGGTCCACGGCCAAGAACAGGAGCACGTGCGATCTACCAGGAATCTGAAATCTCTCTTGCCCCCGCGGAGGGGAGTGGGATAGAGGAACAACACGTGAATCAGAAGCAAACAGAAGCACAAAAAATGAATAATGATAGTGGAGACTTGGATCTTTGTCCACCTGTTCCTGGGACACGCGAGACTCAGAGACACTCAGAGAAAGGCAACGTATTGAAAATCATGTGAATACTTTTGCTCTGGTGAAAATCACCCGGCGATAATAGAGTTAAATAACTTCTCCAAATTTACCTCAAAATCAGGGATTTGGGGGTAATACTATTCTATATTTTTACCTATGATAACAAATCGTATGAATGACTCTATTATGGGATCTACTGAAGTTCTATTCTTAATACAATGTATCTTATAGCTGTAATTAAATATATGAAGCTAGTAATAAAACACTCTAAGATGCACATTAATATTACAAGCAAATGTGTTTAACCCTTTAACACCAGAGCTTCTGTGTTAATGTTCATTTTTTAATTGTTAAGGTGATCATTCCAATAGATTGTGACCGCCTTTCTCCTTCACAATCTACTGGAATGATCGTGTTAACGGTAGAAAAGTTACATTATGTTAATGCTTGAAGTATTTCTGTTGGTTCCTCTCCTCTGCTCGACCGACGGTCACCCCGATCGTTCCCTGTATGTCACCGAGCGAGTCTAAGTCTGCGTATCTGTGGGTTACTATCAGCTGCAGGAAACCTGATCACAGCACTCATACATAACAGAGATGTGGAGAGGGCAGTGTTGAGGAGAAATGCAGACTTGCAGTTCTGGTTTTCCCCTGCGATGACTGGCTGGGCTTTTCAAATGTCTGATGTGATTAAGCAGCGCTAAAGCTGCACAGGAGAAGGGAAGGATGGAGTGCTTTTACTTTTTGCTGCACGAAGGCGTATATATGCAATCATGTGAAAAAAGTACGCTCTCTAAAAAGACTAGCATATTATACGACTACGTCATCGTACATGTCAATAAAGATTCAAGAAAGCAGCTCGCGCTTTCTGAGCCTCAAAAGAAGGAATTCCTGGTTTAAAAGGTGTCCTTGTTAGGATTCGATTGTATTTGTTTTGGGTTTGGATTCTTCCTGGACTCTCGCTTAACCCGACTGCGTCATGTTTCACTGGAAAACGCTTAGTCATGTTATGATCCATTCAGGATCATCAGAGTCTAAACTTTTAACAGAAATACTTTTCCAAATACGCTTAGAACAAGCTAAATAAACATGGTTTACATTGTTTTTGGTAGCAGTAAGAGCGCTTTGTCACCTAAAATTAGGGATGTGCGTCTTTCCCTCTCACCATTTCGACACGCATCACGATTATTGATCCACAAGTCGATTAGTCGACTAATCGACTATTAAAATAGTCGACGACTCATTTAATAGTTGATTAGTCGTTACTTTATATTATATGGAGTCAGAGTGTAGTAAAGTTGAAAGTTATGACATTCTGCAGCTTTTTGGACTAAATTTGGGATTTATTAAAGTCTATTTCGGAGTTTAGCTAATATTTCAGCTACATGCTAGCTGTTTGGCTAATTTAGGATTTTTTTTTCAGTTTTTTAGGTTAATTTGGCATTTAGCTAATATTTTATCTGGCTATCAGCTTCAGCTTTTTCAGCTATTAGCTTCAATTATTTCATCTATCAATTTCAGCCTCTTTAGTGGCCAAATTCAGCTTATAGCATTAAAACTAGCATTATCACGGGTAATGTTATATATGTAGTTTTTAGTTAGTTTAAAGCTAATGATGGTTAAGATTTGTGCTTTACATCCAGTTTATGAATGACCTGATTATTTGTCTAATCTGAAAAAATAATCTGTGATTAGCTGACTGTTAACATAATCGTTTGTGGCAGTTCTGCTAAAAACGCTAAAATCCAGAAATTTCTTATTCATTTGGCATTTAAAGGTATAAATAATAATGATCATTTGACAGTAAATGTATTCAGGTCTTGACTTGGAAGAAGCAAACTTATGACTGGACGTCTTTTTGTTTGTTTCTTAATTGATTTTATACCTTTTAACAAACATAATCTTGTTCATATCTGGTTTACAAGCGATACTCCAGATGCTTGATCAATGTTTCTATAATAATTTTTACATCCATTCCTAAAATAGAACATGAATTAAAAGAAAAGTAGAAGAACTGGCCTCTCGTAGTAAAGTAGTGGTTCTTCATCAGAGTGAGATTCTCAACATTTCTGTAAAGTTGCTTAAGCAGCGGCTCAAAACAATCCCATATCATCATGTCTCCGCCTCCGTGCTTCAGCGTTCATCAGTGTTTGTTTTTTACCTGTTTGGAACAAAGATTTGTTGTTTTTCTAAAGCGGTTCCTGCTAATTTCTCATGAATACATCAGTTTAAATTTTGTTGACATGTTTGTCAGATTTTTTTGGTAAAGAAGCACAAAATAAAAGAAAGGAATTGATTTTCAAGTTATACTTTTTTCGGTTGAATACTTTGGTTAATTCGATGTGCTGCTGTTTTTATGCTTCATGATGAGTTTCGATTTTTCTTTACCGTCTTTTCTCCAGTATTTTTTAATCTGCCTCTATTACAAACACACAGTTATAGTGTTCTAATGTAAAGTCATGTTTGGTACTGTCGGCGCGTCTCGGATCCAGAAATCCTGTGATTTCTGGATTGTTCTCAGCAGCAGCCACAAGTGGGCGCACAAGAGTGCTCACTGCAACACTTTTCTCTGGGTATGCAACCTATTACATTATGTCCTGCCGCTGGCTCCCTGAGTGCATCTCCGTCCATTACTCGGCTTTTTCCTCTCCCTTCCGCTGCCTGCTATCTGGCGGTCTTCCTTCAGCGTGTAGTAAATTAGAAAAAGGGCCAGGCTTTAGTGCTCTGATGACACAGCATCCTTCTGTGCTGGGCTGAGGGAAAACGCCATGGGCGGGGCGGGGGCCTCAGTGTGCTGTCACTGCTTTTCAGGCTGGCAGAGAATGAAAGCATCGAACACGGGGGACTTTTCTTTGCAGTGAACCGCGTCAGTGAGGAAGTGAGCAGAGCTCTGGAGCATCTGTGGAGGTTTCATCGGCTAGAGGTGGAAGTTCAGGATCATTTTTTCTGAATTTACAGACCAGAAGATATTCAACCAAACATCCCGGAGCCAACTAATTATTGACTTGATATGTCAAGATATCATTTATTCTAAAGTTGTTTCTGCTCAAATGCTCAAGCCAAATGTGAAGACTTGTGTGACTGAATAAAGTTAATAAACCACTTTAATAAAACAATTATAATTGAATAGGAAAATGGGCTTAAACACATCGGCAGGCTGGAAATAAAACAGCAAATGAAACTGTTTAGTTATTGATTTTAGGGCTGGGTATCGGTTATAATTCCAGAAATGATTCAATTCACAAGAGCCTGAATAGATTTGATTCAGATTTTTCCAGATTCTTTCGTTTCTTCAATTCAATTTTATTTTTGCAAATTTGTACACATTTGTTTAGAAATACATTAATAATCTAATGTTTTGAGTATATTCATATGAATCTGATCCAGTTCTCATCCTGTAAATGTATCAGTGAAATAATGAGATTGTTAATATCATCCAGAGTTACATGGATTCTCTAAAGGAGAAGTTCTAACTAAAATGTTCAGATCATTAACATTGGAAACATTGTTCTGCTTCTCCTGGAGGACGTTTCAGTTTGGACACTAGGTGGCGATCACGCTATGGAAGTACACCTTATTCCTGAAGAAGAAGAAAGTATGAGGGAAAAAATGAAGCTTAGATCACAAATAGTTACTTTAAAAATTATTTCCTTAAAAGAGTTTGGAAAATTAATGTATGTGAGTTCAAAAAAGATGTTACTTTAGTCAGAATGTATGTTTAGGTCGACCGAGCGTTAGCATTAGCCGTCCTATATGAAATTCTATTGATCGTTAGCATCAAGCTAGTGGACTTTAGCTTTATGTGTTAGATCGATTTATATCTTTTGTGAATAAATTATTGATCTTTTAAGCTCAAATCGATTCAAATCGATTAATTTTTTTCAACCCAGCTCTAATTGATTTGCTTTCTTTTCACACTGAGCTTCATCTGACTCTTTCTGTTGGTCACGTTTTTGTTATTGTTTATCAAAATCCAACTCTGATCATATTTTGATCTATTTTCAAATCGTTTTATTTATGATGATGCTGTTTTTAGACAAAAAAACAAAAAAAACGTCTTGGTTTCCAGGACATAGGCTCTGCAGAGCGGCAGGAGTTCATTAGAAATTCAGCTCTGACTTGTGGGCGGGGCTGTCGGTGCGGAAGTAAGCCTCTGCTTATTTCCCATCATCCCTTTGTTTACTAGGAGTGGGATTTAGCTCACGCTACGATACACGATACGTGGCTCACGATATCGATGATATACTGATATAATTGGTCAAAAATCATCATCTCTAAGAACTCACATTTTATAGAAGAACATATGTTTTGGGAAAAATAAATCCCCATTTATTTATTCGCTTGAACACAATCATAACAAACAGCTTGTGTCTTATTTTGTGCAACAAATAATAGACACTTTAGTGCAAATCAGTAATATTGTCTTTGACAAGTACTGACACCAACTGAATAATCGGTAAAATTCCGGTTTAACATTAGTAAACGTGAACAGCAGGGCCTGTACCTGGTGCAAAATTACTGTGAACAACAGAACAAAATGCTCTATCACAAAATCTTTCACTTTTCAACCCTGAACACGATGATTCTGGTAGATTCTGAAGGAGAAAAGCCGCTTTTCTCCTTCAGAATCTACCAGAATTATCATGTTAACAGTTAAAAAATCACAATAAATCAAAGGACATAAACACTGGAGCTTGGGGGTTAAAGGGTTAACGAAACACTCTTTGGCTGTGGTTCTGTGTGCAGTCGTGTGTGTATGTTGTGTCTTTGCTGCACACCTTCTCCTCGTGCTGCTACCGCTCCATCTGGGCTTTGGCTCGGCCCTCGCTGCAGTCCTGCATCAGTCCCTCCTCTCTCTCTCCTGCTGTATTTTCATGGTTCCTCTGCTTGTTCCTTCGCCTCAAACAAACATTTGTGCAGCTGCGTTTCTGCATCCTTTTTATTCCAACTTTAATAAGCGTTATAATAAACACACATTTGAAGAACAGTGCAGCAAATCCATCACTGCTGTGTTTGGTGGAATAATGTTCAGACAAATATCTACTTTTGTAGAGAACAGTCTACATTTACAGGAAATACATTTGTTGTCAAACATTTATTTTGAAATATAGGAAACGTAATCACTTGATAAAATTTTAACAAAGATGACCTAAATTCTGACATTTTTTGTTACTTTTTTTGTTGTTTGTTTTGTTTTTGTTTTTATCGGTCAGCTTTTGACGTATTTATTTTGTATTACAAAAATATCTATTTGGTTAAAGTAGTTTGATTGGTTTAGTTAAATGTTTAAATGTTAAAGTTTTCATTTTATGTCCCATTTCATTTTCACCAAAGTAAAGACTATTAAGTAATTTATTGTTGTGAAAATGAAATAAATTAGCAAATACATTAAAGTAGTGCTAAAAGTACATTTTAAACAGGAAAATACATATAAGTTCTGCTGGAAAAATCATTTGGAATAAATACTTGTATTGGCTATCATTATTAATTAACAATGAATAAACAAATAATACAAAATAATTGTATTAATTGTAAAAGTTGTGCTTTTGTTTACATATCTGAGGTTAAATTGACTGCATGGAATTACTAAAAAACTCATTTATATTTCACGTAAGGAACCTGATTTCTTTAGACCTACACACACTGCACACATTAACACAAACATGTGTGTGTTGTGTTTCAGCACCAAAAAAATAAAATCAAACGGTTGGTTTCCTCTTTTCTGATCAGGTTTATCTGCTGAACTCGACGACTGGCTGGAAACGGAGACGTTATCAGCCGTGTCCTCAACGCTGACACAGGAAGTGAAAAAATCACAACATCTGATTGGTTTGGACAAGTCTGACTCCTTCCTTCTCCCTCCCGCTACATTTAGCCCTCCAAACGAGGAGTTATGGCAAAATAGGGTCTCAGATTTTGGACGTCACCAGCTTCCATTACACATTTCCTGAAACTTTATCGAAATTCTAGGATCAGTGCAGCTAATCCATTGGTGGTCTCAGATGTACGTGAGAATCCTGTTCAGCGGTATTTAAAAATAGCCAACAAGTTAGCAGCTGGACACATTTCTGTTTGAAAACACGACAGAATCCACATAAGTCTGTCACGGGACTCATCGTCAAAGGAGACTTCTGCGTTTTATTCAGGTTGAAAAATCGCGGCGACAGATGAAGCGATTTTGATGAAATCTTGATTGATTTTACTGAGGAGTCGTACGATTCCGCATCACACATCTCATAACGAGCTGTGACGCTGTGGGTTCTGTCGTGGCGCCGCTGTACGGCGATCAGGACAGACACTTCATAAGAAGAGGCGCATTCAACTAGAAAAACGTGTTTCCATCGCAGTTTTGTGAAAAATGTCTATTTTAATACGTCCGAAGACCACGTCCTCTAAGCGCAAAACTTTTGTTTGAAGTTGTGGTGTTTCCATTAAGAGAATTTATTCTTGAAAATCCAATTTGTGAAACTTCAGAGTTAATGGAAGCGCAGCGACTTTCACTCGATGACGTCACCAATAGTTACCGGTCATCTACGTTAGTGCGGATCTTCCAGCGGTCATACATACATGACAGCAGTTTAATAACTTTACAAAGGTCAAAACGCCACTACTTACATGTAAATGTAAACCTCTGTGGTGCAGAACGCATCCACGTGATGAAAACCGCTCCTCCTCCGCGGATCCGCGGTACAGCACGACGTGGAACGCGGGGGAGGGGTCTGTTAGGGCAAGCTTTTTCATCATTGAATAGATATCCTTGATGTCAGGCTGGTTTAGCTCTAACTAGTAATGCCAGAAGTACAACTAGTTAACTAGTGATACTCCAAAGTGTGAACTAGTTAACTAGTAATGTCTTAAAATGTGCACTAGTGGATCCTATCTTTGCTTACTAGTTAACTAGTGACACCTCAAAAAATTCGCTAGTAACATACTACTAGTCACATGCAAATGTTCTACGAGTCAATTAGTGAAGCTCCTGTAAAGCTCACTACTTAACTAGTGCGACCAGAATATCTCACTAGTTAACTAGTGACACAACAAAAAGCCACTAGTTTACTAGTCACATGCAAATGTGCCACAAGTCAACTAGTAAAGCTCCTGTTACGCTCACTAGTTAACCAGTGCAACTAAAATATCCCACTAGTTTACAAGTGACATGTAAAATGTGAACCAGTTAACTTGTGGGCTTTTTGCACAACACTAGAGAACTAGGGATTTTTTTTTATCTCTCACTAGTTAACTAGTAAGACTTGCATATGTCTCACTAGTCAACTAGGTCACATTTTGCATGCCACTAGTAAACCAGTGTGATGTTTTAGTAGCACTGGTTAACTAGTGAGCGTAACAGGAGCTTTACTAGTGAACTTGTGGAACATTTGCATGTCACTAGTTAACTAGTGGCCTTTTGAGAGTTTCACTAGTTAACTAGTAAGCAAAAATGTGGTCCACTGGTAAACTAATGCACACTTTAAGACATTACTAGTTAACTAATTTGCACTTTTAACTAGTTGTACTCTTGGCATTAGTAGTTAGACTTAAACCAGCCTGATATCAAGGATTTCTATTCAATGATTCCCAGATTTCCGCGGTCCAGTGTGACGTGGAAATACCCCCCCCCCCCCTTCGTGGGGGCGGAGTCTGTATCCCTCCACTTGGAGGGCAGCAGATTAAAAAATAAATTTCGGACGCCACTTGCACTTCACACGCCTCTTCAAATGGAGGGTTAGGGAGGAGGGAAGAGTTCGGATTAGACTGATTGAGTAAATGTTTGAGCCTCTAAACTCGGTTGGTTCAGTTTGATGTTTGATTTCCAAAATGAGAGAACTTCTAAGAATGAATGTTATTGCATCATTCTGGAGGGATCGGTTAAAACAATGAATTCATGAGTGATGAGTTGATAGTTTTTGATAGTTTTGGCTGATTCAGTATTGACATAACTTCTGTTGTTTTTCTGGCTTTGATTTCTGATCATTCATACTTCCCATCATGAAATGAAAACACAACAGTTTAGGATTATTTGTTCTGTATTTAACTCCGTTCTTATCCCCAGTGAAGTCAGAAAAAAGCACACAGTGAATCTTTCATTTGACTTTTCCAAGCCTGATCCATGATTTTCATACAAGTCATAATTTGTTGTAAAAGCAGCTAATTACAGCAAAACTGCACTGAGAAAAATGACTCATTTAGGGTTTGAAAGGCAATGATTTATTGATAATTGATTAATGGAGCAAATTGTCAATTAAGGAAATGACCTGACATTTGCTTCTTGTTCTGTAATCAAGCCAAGCAGCCGAGTTTGCATCAGCAGCACTTTTTTTAAACATTTCCAGCTGACACGTATCATTTGGGAAGTAAAGCTTCTCTTTGTCTGAATGATGCTGCGGTTGAATCCATAAAGATCAAAAACTAATCCCTGGATATATTCTATTGTGGGCATATTTAGGCTTCCTGATGTTGAACCTCCAGTGCAGAAACTCGCTGACAGTTGTAGTCAAACAGAAGTTACAGTTTCTCCTGCTGTATAAACCAGACAACAACATATGACATCTTTAGCTCCAAACACACATCAGATGTGGTGGATCAATGAGATCATTCCAACATGTTTTGGTGTTTGAGTTTTACTTCTTTGTAGAGGAGCGTTTGGATCAGCATGAAGGTGATTCATCTCGCTGTTTTTGGTCAAAGGTTTTATCTGAACTCCACTTTGCATCTTTGGACAGTCACTGACATGACAGCTTTTGGGAGAAAAACTCTGACATTTTCAGTTCTCCCAGCCTTTAGGTCAGACATTTAAAGGACATTAAGACCCAGGAACCTGTCAGGTGATATTGGTCGTGTCATTTCTTGTAACACTGTTCTGGGCGTAGAAGGAAGTCTGCTTTCATCAGCAGCTCATCCAACCTCTGTAACGGGGAGAAAACAAAAGACGGAGTTATCCGTGATAGAGCGAGGTGCAGCCGTGTCTCCTGACTGATGGAAACATCAGAGTGACCTTCTGACAGAGGCTGACATTGAGTTGGACCGACCCATGTCGTCCTACTCCGATGGACAGGCCCGGCTGCATGGCTCCTTAAGCGAGAAGGGATTTTGGCGCCCCTCCTGCTCTGAGCCTACGTTTCCCAGGAGCCTCTGGTCACACACAAGATGGCCCCCGAAACGATCTCTGGCCGGAAGTGGAAATTTCGCAACTTTAGCTGGTTATGTTAACGGAAATGTCCTACAGTTTAGGAAACCTTTTCTAGAATGATATTTAAAAAACGTTACATGTGAATAAACTGTAACTAACAGTTGAAAGGTGATCTTCAGATGGACAGAGAACGTTCGTTTTCCGTCAATATGAAGAAGTGTTCAGATTTGTGTAACTACCCGTTTACCTCCGGAGGAAAAGCCGGGGAAACTTTTTTGTGTGAAACTATAGTGCGCACCTGTTTATAAGCCACATCCTCTCTGAAAAAACAAAAAACAAACAAAAAAAAAGATATACAAGCTGCACCAGGCTAGATATCTACGAGGACAACTTAGATCAGGGGTATTCAAATCCAGGCCTCGAGGGCCGGTGTCCTACATGTTTTCCAACCAACCTTCCATTGAAGCTCCTTATTGGCTGAACATACCTGATCCTGGAAATTAGCAGCAGATAAGGCAGGATTTCTGGAAAACCTACAGGAAGCTGGCCCTCGAGGCCTGGATTTGAATACCCCTGATCTAAGTTTTCCTCATAGATATCTAGCCTGGTGCAGCTTGTATATCTTTTTTTTTGTTTGTTTTTTGCTTTTTCAGAGAGGATGTGGCTTATAAACAGGTGCGCACTATAGTCCAGAAAATACAGAGCTTTTTAAATTTATCCCTGAAATAAGTTGTGTGTCAAACTGTTAAAAAACAAACCATAATTTATAACCATTTGGGATTTTGCACCTCCTCCAGCAGATGGCACCCTAGGCAGCCGCCTGTGTCATCTATGCCCACAGGCAATGAAAGTCTGTTTTTTTAAACGTGTTCTTGTAGCATTTTCTCAAGTTGGAGGACATATTTTAAAGAAAATTAAGCTTAAAACTGAGTATTTCTTAATTCAAATGGTTGTGAATCAGGAGCAGACATCGCTAATGTTAGCTTGGAGCTGTGAAGGGCTGTAAGCTAGTGGCATGATGGGAAATTCCTCCACACCCAACATAACTCAGAGGTGAACTTCTGACTCTTGCTGCTCTGCAGAAACTATGTCCCAGAAAATGGCACCTGTTTGTGATTTTGGCTGAAATGAGCATAATCATAATTAAAAGACCACTGGGAAGGCTTTGAAAATGGATCAGAAGATGACTGGAGTGGCTCTTTAAAGTCAAATGCAAAGTAAATGCTTCAGCAATAGCAGGTTATGGTGCATCAAACACAAGCATCTCTGCAGTGTACAGAGTAGCTCCTGGGTTCTAAACCGTCTGCTAACAAACTGGAAGCCCTGATGTCCAAAGATGTGACTCAACACTGCAACTATTCAACTCATTTTGACAGGAAGTGTCGCTTTCTCTTAACAAGTCAAACAAACAAACAAACAAACAAAGACTGAGCCCACATGGATGCACAGGAGCAGGCTCTCCGCTCGGCCCGGCGCTGGTTATGAACAGGGTGGGGTTGTTGAGAGCGCTGAGTCAGCACATCTGCTCTGATCGATGACAGCATTTGCGGTTCTTTCCAGTAAAGAAAGCTTTAAACCTGCGACTAAGAATCATCTGGTCATGCAGAAGAGGAAGCTTTCTATGGGCTTTGATTATGCAAAGAAGCATCTAGCAGGTTTTTAGTGACGGCTCACAGCAGAAGTCTGTTTCTCCAGTCTGTAATCACCCTCCATATGCACACGTACCAGAGTTTTTACTGTATTGTAAAGCATTAGTTTAAATTCATGACTCCAATAATTCACTTTACAGTTGAAATGGACGTCGTGTGCGTCTGCATCACAGTGACATGCTTGTTTAGCACTTTGAGAGTTTTGCTAACTGTCTCTTCTTCTTCTCTCCCCACAGACATTTATAGTCCTAAACAAAGGGAAAACAATCTTCCGCTTCAGCGCGACGCCCTCCTTGTACATCATAAGCCCTTTTAATCTATTCAGAAGAATAGCTATAAAGATTTTGATACATTCATATCCTTTCAAGCTGTTTTTTGTCTTTTTTTATGAAGATATGCTGTGTTGACGTTTCAGAGAAATGAACTGTTTGTTTCTAGACATTTACCTTTATTGGCTACTTTTACTCAACAGGAAGTTTTTCAATGAAGGTCAGAACGTTTATCAGTTCATTTACATGTTCAATCGAAGTGATCATGTTTCATTTAAAAAAAGGTTGACATTTTCTCCTAAAAATCAATTGAACATTTTGTGAACTAATTATTACTTCTATTATTTGATAGATGTTCTTATTATGGGCAGTATAATATGTAGTTAATATCTATTAGCTCAAATGATTGATTCATCATTAAGTTGATTTTGTAGACCTATGTAATTTTTGCCCTTTTTCTATGTTATTCCCAGTTTTTTTTAGATTAGACTTCAATGCTTTGGTTTTTCTTTTTAACTAACTTACTCTTTTCTGCTCTTTAAAAGTATTTGTGTAAGATGTGAAAACCCCAAACATCAGATATGTGAAAAATTAAGTCTTTTTTTAAGACAATAGTACAAAAATAAATAAAAGAACTGTGAATATAGTAACAGGAATTAAGACATTTACAACTAGAAAAGTTGCATTCCTTGCAATAATGCTAAAGTGAATGTTTTTGCCGAATGTGGTCGCTTAATGCTAAAGTTACTAAAGGACTTAAAGTTGCAGATATTGCAAAGTGCACAAATAATTTGAAGAATTTCTTGGAAAATTGAAAATCATTCCAAAAAATTAAAAAAATGTGTAAAAGGTTTGAACTCAGCATTAGCCCAAAACCTCAGTAGATAAAATTTGGCCAAAAAAGCTAGCACATTGTTAAAATACTAGCTTAACTTTCATAGAGTCCCAAAAAACCTCAGTAGATGCTAAATTAGCAAAAAAATGTTAGCATGCTGTTAAAATATTAGCTTAACTCAGAATTACCCTAACAACCCTCAGTAGAAGCTAAATTAGCAAAAAAATGTTAGCATGCTGTTAAAATATTAGCTTAAGTCAGAATTACCCTAAAAACCCCAGTAGATGCCAATTTAACCAAAAAAGCTAACACATTGCTAAAATACTAGCTTAACTCCAGTGTAGCCCCAAAAACCTAATTAGATGCTAAATTGGCAAAAAATATTAGCATGTTGCTAAAATATTAGCTAAATTCAGAATTAGCCCCAAAAACCTCATTAGATGCTAAATTAACAAAAATTATTAGCATGTTGCTAAAATATTAGCTAAAATTTAGAATTAGCCTTACCACCACAGTAGCATGAATGTCCTTAACGTGCTGAATGTTTATAATTGCATAAATGTGAAAAATTTCAATTCATTTTCAATGAGCCTGAAAAATCTCATAAATTGCGTCAAATCTTATAAACCGTAAAATGTACGAATACCAAAAAGACGAGCAGGAATGTCCTTAACGAGCTGAACGTTTCTATACCAAGATTGCTTAAATCGCTGAAAATGTGATCGAGTTTTTAATAAAAACAAGGGACAAATGAGAACTTAACAGTTAGAAAAGTCTCTTAGAAAACTCCAAAGTAATGAAGTAAAGTGCTGTGATTACTAGTTTTATACTCATTTGTAAGTAAGTTAAGACGTGTAGTTTTTGTAGGATTGTGTATTTTGTTGGCTGCTCCATACAACTTAAAGAGCTCATTTAAAACAATCTTTTTTTTTTACTCCTGATGACAGTTTCCACTCAATGTGCTCAGTGGCTGACCTTTCCTTGACCTTTCTGCCTCCACGTTATTCAGCATGATCATCATGTGCACCATTTTGACCAACTGTATATTCATGACATTTAGTGATCCACCGGAATGGTCCAAACAAGTGGAGTAAGTACTCATGGTCTCAACGTTCCCGCCCCCTGACCCGCCCCCCCGTTGACTCCGCCCTGTCTTTGTTCAGGTACACCTTCACAGGGATCTACACCTTTGAGTCTCTCACTAAAATAGTTGCCCGAGGATTTGCTATTGACGACTTCACCTTTCTAAGAGACCCGTGGAACTGGCTCGACTTCATGGTCATCTCCATGGCGTAAGTACCAGCCTTTATTTGAGGTCACGTCCAAACTTTAAAGATTGTAGTTGTGTCAGACTCCAGGCTTCAAGGGCCGCCCCCTCCTCATCTGATTACCTGGATCAGGTGTGTCTTCTAATGAGACGTTACAATGGCAGGTGAGCAGGGAGGACCCTTGAGGTCTGGAGTATGAAAAGTCTGATCTGTACTGTGGGGGGATTGTTGATATTTGCCCTCTTAGAAAGAGTCTGTCATCTTAGTGGTTGATTTGAACAGAAAGAGAAATCCACTTTAAAGAATGAACTTTATTTATATTTCATTGAGGGAAATAAGTGTTTGAGTTGTGGTTCACACAGACCAGTTAGACCGACGGTCTGCAACCTCAGGCTCCAGAGCGGCTCTTCTACCCAACCATAGAGGCTCACTGGTTCAAGAAAAATAAAGTAATATTATTTTTTAAAAGTAGTGATTTAATTTAGATTAACTAAGTTTATACATTTATGGCTGAGGTGCGCCTAGAAGTAAGATAAACCTGTTTTTACCTCCCCGCTGACGTCACATGGCCTCATTTTCTCAACACTTTGCTCAGGATTCACAGATTAAAGCAAAAGTCACCAAAGACCAAAAGACTACAAGAGAAAATGTCATTTTTATCTAGAGCTGTTTTAAAATCTTCCATAGGAGTGCATTAGCTCCACTGGGGCGATCCTGTCCGGCACATGGTGTCTTTTATTTTGAAAGGACTTCATACAAACTTCTGTCAAAAAAAAAAACAATCCCTGTTTCCCTTTATATATTTTTGTTATATTCAATCAAACGTAATAAAGCAAAGCACCATCAAATTTTCCCAAAACTCCAACTTGGTTTTGATCAGTAATCATCCCAACTGGCTCTTTTACTGCTAAAGGTTGCAGACCCCTGAGACAGACTCTCCTGACCCACCTGTCACCTGAACTGAAGACACCTGTGAGAGCTGATCACCTGTAGAGAAGAAAGACACCTGTCCACAGACTCCAAGCTCTCCAACATGGAGAGAACTTTCAGTGGATTTAAGGGAGAAGATGTTGGAAGATTTCAGCCAACATGCTATCAAGAATCTGAAATATCAGCTACACTTCAAATTTGCCTAAAAAACTGAAAACATTCTAAATTAGCCAAAGTAGCTAACATGTAGCTGAAATTTTAGCTAAACTCTAAAATACCATACAAACGGAAAAAAAATCTCAAATTAGCCAAAACAGCTGAAATGTTAACTCAATTCAATTGTATTTATATAGCCCAATATCACAAAGGAAATTTGCCTCATTGGGCTTCATGAGCTAAATCCCAAAATAGCCTAAAAAACTGAAAACATCCTAAGTTCGCCAAAACAGCTAGCATGCAGCTGAACTCAAGAATAACCTAAAAACCTTAATAAATACCAATAGTCCAAATATCTAGCAGAATGTCATTATAACTTTTAACTTAACTACACTCTGACTCCATATAATATAAAGTAACGACTAATCGACTATTAAATTAGTCGTTGACTATTTTCATAGTCGATTAGTCGACTTATCGTGGCAGCTCTATATCACTTATTTCCATCAAAGAAATGTAAATAAATATTTAAAGTGGATTTCTTGATTATTTATTGTTCAAACGAACCCACCATGAGGAGGAATTCTTTTTAAGTGGGTAAACCAAGAATTTAAACTCTTCTTTAGTTCACCGTATGAAGGAATAAAGAACCAAAGTAAAAGCTAAACAATCAAGCAAAGGCAGATCTGTAAAGATTTGATATCCGTGCAGTTTATCCGTAGAGTTTGTGGAGTTTGTTCTAGAGTTTGTTTGGTGGCTTTAGCTGCAGAAGTTCTTAAAATCAGCTTTTAATCCACAAGGCCACTTTGTAAAATGCTACAACAGCCACATTTTAGTCTGTAGAAACTTCTGGTAAGCATCAATGTCCTTTAATTTGTCTTCAGGAGTGTAATGCTCATTGACTGTATATAGAGAACTGGACTGAGCGAGTGAGACATCATTCATAGAAAATGACTTTTTTCCGATTCCAACCAAAGGAAGTCAGTTCAGTCGTCATCGTTCAGCGACGTGTGTCCATCGCCATGATGGAACCGGACGTCCTCGGTAATCTGTGATTGGTCCATATTTCCCTTATTCTACGTTTCTATGGCAACCTCTTTCTCCAATCAGTAGTGAGCATGTTATGGTGCGTTCACACCGGGAAATAAAAATAAACCTGGGGGATCTTTTTATTATTGTCTTGATGAAAATGAGAAAAACATCATCAATCTATGAAGCTAGAGCGATCCGTACGCCACAACGGCACTCGCGGCGGCTCTCCGGGCTGCTGGGCAGCTCACCGCTGGCGGGCAAAGAGTGGGCTCTCCAGCCCCGGAACCTCCAGTCTGGGCCGTCGACCTCAGATCTGCTGAGCACCTTGCAGCAGAGATCGCTATCAGCTCTGCCGGAGCCTGGGGGGCGGAGCTCACTAGCTCGGTAAGCTATCCACTGGGCGGCCAGCTAGCATAGCCGTCCATTTAGCTCTGTGGCGGGCTGGCGGTCTGTCCGGGGTGTATCCCGCCGCCTTCACCCGACAGTAACTGGGACAGTTTCCGGAAACCCCAGAGGGTTAAGAACAACCTCGCATCAAGCGGCCATCTTTAATGCTTATTTCTACCCTTTGATCTAGTCACTGAAAACGTCACGTGTCAAAGCTGAGTCCCTGATTGGTTGATGCGCTCGCCCATCTTGCCACGCCTGACGCCAAAATCAGGACGCGCCGCGTCTTTACTTTGACGTAAGTTGAAAGTTGACGCCTCTGCGGCGCCGGCCGCGTTCGGTGTGAACGCAGCATCAGAAGACCGCTCTCTTTCCACCGGAGAGTCTTTCAAACACTTCAAACATTCAACGTGAGACCACCTCACACCTGATTGGTCAGTTAGTCACCTGAATAACTTGATGGATGAGATTATTCTGACAATAGAATAACTGAACAGCTGCTTGTTTCTCTGTAGAAGTTTATGGGATTTTGGCTTCTTGGAACCAGCAGGTACTTCCTGTTTGGAACTTGAGGGGGGAGGGGTCACTCGGTCCACTTCTCTACGTACAGTCCATGGTAATGCTGTAGAAACGATTCCAAACATGGATGTTGAGCAAAGCTTCTGTTTCCATGACAACACAGTACCGATGACATTGTGAAGACTCCATCTTTGTTCCTGTTCCCTCTGACGAGGATAACTGTTGAGTAACTTTGTGTGATCCACCTTGCAGGTATATAACAGAGTTTGTAAACCTAGGCAATGTGTCAGCTCTGCGTACGTTCAGAGTTCTGAGAGCTTTGAAAACAATTTCAGTTATCCCAGGTAAGACAGGTGTCTGTGTGCGGGCGGTCGGCGGGGTTGATGTTCGCTGTGGTCGTGTTTGGGTTCCTCTCCTTCCCACTTTTCTCCTCCTCTCACTGGTCCAGCAGGTGTTTCCTCCTCCGTGGTGTCCCCCTCCTGGTCTCCTCTAGTGGTGCTGGTGTTGTGCTCTTGTGCTACCAAATGTGTGTGTTGTTTTGGTGTGTGTTGTGTGTCATGGAGTTCTGTTCTGTGTGTCACCCTACCTTGTTACAGATATATTACTGAGTTTGTGGACCTTGGGAATGTTTCGGCGCTGAGAACATTCAGGGTTCTCCGAGCATTGAAAACTATTTCTGTCATTCCAGGTGAGACTCCCATTTAAACACTAAGGCTGAGTTTACGGACACGCCCTCAAGCTGCCTTGATCTGTTTGTTCTTTTACATGGAAAGCTGCTTTCCTGACCTGTTTGTTTGACCTTTGCTGAATGATAATCAAAAATGGTAGCCACACATTTTTGATTAGCTTAGCGGGCTTTAGCGGCGGCACATGGGTCACGCGTCCTGCATGCACGGCTGGATTCTTGCTTCTGCACGTTAAGGTAGACAATACAGCAGCTGCTCTTCTGTACTCTGTCACTTCCAGTCAAACCGACACATTTTCAGAAACATTTAGAAATATAAGCAACTAAAACAAAGCTTAATTCACCAAAACACCAGTGAACAACCAAAAGGGAATCATTAGAATATGAATAAATCAAATGTTAACTTAGAGTGAACTTATTTCAGAAATAAATAAATGAAAAAGGGAAAAATTGTTTTGCACCATCAAGTCGAGTCGGTTTGGAGCTTTGAGGCTCATCCTCTTTAGATTGAGCTCTACCAATTTTGATTGCAAAAGAACACAAATCAGTAAATACAGAGAGTTAAACATGTTTCCTCTAAAAAGTGAAGCTGAACATTATTAATGTCAACAGTTGGTGGTGTTACGGCCCCCATGTGGAGGCCGGGCTCACGTCTGGGAGGAAAACCAAAAATGGGACCATAACAAAAACGACTCCAGTGAGAAAAAGGATCCGTTTATTAAATAAGGGAAACAAAGAAACTGTTTCCTGAAAACCAAAAGGGAAAAACAATCCACAAAAAGATAAACAAAGAGAACTGGAACCTTTGGCGAACATAAAATAAGTTGGTTAGACTGCTGACCCACCAGCTCCTGCTGAGGGCTGTCTAACCAAAACTACCTGAAGAAAACAAACAAACAAAGCCCACAAGCTGAGACTACCAAACCCCAAACTAAAATAACAAAACCCAGCAGTGTAAGACTACTGAGGACAAAGAGGGTAAAAGACAGAGAAACAAACCAGCACCACCCCAACTACACCTCAGCCAGCTCCTCAGAATGCCTCCGTGAATCCTCGTCTGTCTTAATTAGCCAGCAGGTGGTAATTAAGGCCACACCTGCCAGGTGAGCAGAAGGACTGGATGGAGAAAGGTCCAGCAGGATGTAACAGAGTTTAAAGCAGAGGTGTCGAACATCCGGCCCACCAGATGGTTTAATCCAACCCATCGTCATGGAGACAAAAAAATTAGGGCCCGGAATCCATAAAAAAAATTAACAAATTAATCGCAAACCTGGAAAACATTAATCGCGATTAACTTTTTTTTTAGTCTCAGTATTTGCCGACCACTTAATATCTGTGAATATTCACAATATGAATTCACACAAAACTCTACATTTACAACATTTATTTTTAATTACTGCTGTCAATCAATTACTAAAAAAAATGATGAATTGCTCTTTTGTGTTGGGATTAATCACGATTAATCACAATGTTTTACCAGGTAAGATTTATTTGTACATTATGGCACCGGACCACGGATCAAAATGTTGCTTTTTGTGGAAAACGTGATCTAAACCACAAAAATAGTAAGAATAAAATACTAAAAACAGATTGAATATTTATTTTTTCTGTAAGTGACCATGGTAGGAGTGGGATAACACCTGAGGAAATGCTTTAACTCACGCCGTGGAGGCCTGAACTGCCGAGTTAAAGCAAAGAACTGTTTGTTTATTAACGTTTAAATTAACGTGTTAATGTTCACAGCCCTAAAATATTCTTGAAGAAAAGCATGTTTCTAGCCATTCCTGTGGCGAGTTCTGGTTATTAACCCTTCAAAACATAAACACTAAATATTTAACGTACAGAATTATCGTGTTAACGGTTGAAAAGTTACAGTAAATCAAACACTGGGGTTCCGGTGTGAAAGGGTTAAAGAAATGGCCGCTATGCTCACTTCCGCCACTAGGGGAAGCAACGGAAAAGAAATGCCTGCATAACAAGAGATCAAGAAATAAACGGCATTTCTCTGCAGGCGCGTCCCACGTTCTCTGGTCCTCTGCTCGCCTCACCGATATTAAGTTGATGTAAAAATGATCAGGTGTGACACCACAATTACCAAAATGCCGTTTTCAAATAAACAAATAAATAATAATAATAAGTGAATAGGCTACTACGTTGTTCCAACTTAGAAAGAACAAAACAAAGCTACAGATGAGTTAAATTTAAGTTATTTTGTTGTCATGTCACTGGTCCGGCCCACTTGAGATCAGACGGGTTGAATGTGACCCCAAACCAAATGAGTGTGACACCCCTCCCTTAAAGTCTAGAACTTCAGTGGATGTTATCCAGCAGAATAAACCAGCCTGAGTTCTCAGCAGCATCGTGAACACGATCAGTATTCTTGTTTTTAATGAACGTAATGCTGTTCTGGTCTTTGAGATGGATTCCTAATCTCATTCAGCCTTGGCGTTTAAATGACCTGCATGCCAATTCTCACTGATTCCCAAACTCTCTGCTCATTGGCCGAATCTCCTCCTCTCCTCTCTCTTTCAGTTCTGACTGATGGCTGTTTGTTGTGATGCCGTTTCCATATGAACTGAAGTTATTCAGGGATGTTTCAGTGCTGCTAATGCAAAGAAACCAATTCATCAAGAGTTCATGTTCACTCCAAGGCCTCAGAAACTCTTGAGATCTTACAAACACCAGACGACGAGCAACAGAAACATCCCAGACAGCTTCAGGGTTCTGTGTCGTTCTCTAACACCTAAATGTTTTATTATCTACTCTTTATAATTGAAATTTGAACCCAACAAAAACTGTGTTTTTATCATGTTTCTGTAGCGTTTTTCTGATAATGGAGGACATGTGTAAATAATTTAAGACTAAAAGTGCCTTTCTGGGTAATTCTTTATTGAAATTTTGTTTGATCAAGAGCAGATTTGTGATGAAGAACCTTCTAAAGTCTCCTAATTCTAAAACGTTCAGACAAACAGATCCATGAACGTCTTTGTTTCCCTAATCTGAGCTGGAATCTGGATCTAAACTGATCTAAACGGATAGCTACGACATCGCTCGCAATTTCTATTTTTTTGTTATGCTACTGTTAGCTTTAGAGGTGCTATAAGCTAGCAGACGAAAGTGTAAACAAAGGGCTGATGGGAAATTAGCAGAGGCTAACTTCCGAGTTTTTAATCTGCTCTGCAGAAAATATGTCTTAAAATAACACAGTGGAGTTTTTTTTTTTTTTGATTTGGCTAAAAACTGCATCATCATAATGAAAAATAATACAGGAAACAATTTTGCAATAGAAGAACACAGTTGGAGAGGGACTTTAAAGGAAATATCTAAATAAAAGGATGATTTAGAATCAACACATTCTATTAAAAATGGAGGACGAATTTTTTTTTACAGATTAGAGATTACAAAGCATGATACATTTATATAATTAAAAACTATATAAATACAATGAAACAGAAACACATTTCTAACTGTACTCAGAAATCTAAATTAAATTGGAAAGCATCAATATATAAATAACCTCAACTAATATTCTCCATAAATTAGGAGGTAAAGAAAAATCACATCAATCCAACAATTATAAAAGTTTTGTGCATTTTTATCTTTTTTAGACATTTACAAAAAAGATAAAACTCTCGTTTTTTAAATGGAACTCTTTCAAAAATCGACATTTGTGAATAAAAAAGTTACCAAAAATAATGAAGCTGTTGAACAAAAATGGAATTTTCTTTTCTTTGTCAGTACAACCAGATTGAACATTAGAATACGTAAATAACAGAATTGTATTTTTTGTCAAAAGCCATGAATATAAATCACCCCAAAAATTTTTCAGACAAATGTTTAAGTTACTGCTTTAACATTTAGATTTATTCTTTAATCATAATATTTGTGGTTCGATGACCTGAAGTCCAACAATCAGCAGAGCAAATATTCGGACATTTCAAATGCATCTACAACAGTAATTAAAATCTTTTTTTAAAAATCCCTTCCATCCCTCCATCCATCTTTTAAACCCGCTGCCCCTGGATCACAGGCTGCTGGAGCCTATCCCATCTACAGTTGTGAAAAGGCGGGATACATCCACCGGGACAGATGTCCAGTCTGTTGCTAGGCAACCTCTTAACACAGTTCTGAAATACTTCCGGTTTCAAAGAGACAGGAGTCTTCCAGCTGAGAACCGTCAACACGGTGAGAAAAACCCGAGCTGGTCCAGCAGATAAACATGCTTTTAGAACCATGAACATGTGCTTGAGACACAGACCGAAGCTTAATGTTCTAGAACGTCACCACCAGATGATCCACAGACAGTCCAAATGGAAGACAACTACTGCTGATCACATAAATCCACTGTCATTTTTTAAATCAAAATTATGTCTGAAATGGATCCTAGCCTGAAGCTCCATCCAAAGACGTGAAGGAATCTCAATCTCAACAAACGAAAACAACAGAAATCTGCCTTCATGGATTCAGATTTCTCAGCTGCTTTAACTCTTTATGTGCTCAGGAATCCTCTGAACTCGTGAGATTTATGTTTGCATATAAAATAAATTGGATTTCTGAGTTGTTCTTCCTAAACGGAGCGGCTCCTCTGCAGCAGTTAACATCTGTAGGTGGGATAGATCTGACCTCTCTGTGCTTTAGAGCTCAAAATGACTCGAGCAGGAAGGACGGCGAAGGTTAAAACACATCAGTGTAGAGACCTGATGACACGATAAAAATAATGTCGTCACTGGAAATGTAGCACAACACTCTCAAAGGTTTAGTTCTTTAAAATTCTAAAAAAATGACTCGTTTAATGACACGGTACAACAAATACAGGTGTGGCACTGCATGTCAACGTGCAGGTGAGTGCCTGTTTTCCTGTTTGTGTTCTCATTCTGTTGTGTGTGTGTGTGTGTGTGCGTGCGTGTGTGTGTGTGCACGTGTGTCCTCACAGGCCTAAAGACCATTGTGGGCGCTCTGATCCAGTCTGTGAAGAAACTGTCGGACGTGATGATCCTCACGGTCTTCTGTCTCAGCGTCTTCGCTCTGATTGGACTGCAGCTCTTCATGGGGAACCTCCGGAATAAGTGCGTCTATTGGCCGATCAACATCACGGAGCAGTACCTGGAGAACGGCAGCAGGGGATTCGACTGGAAAGCCTACATCATGAATGACAGTGATTAATGCTTTTCATTTCATGTTGTTGAAAATATTCATCCGTGTGATTTTCCTAAACATTTGCATCATTTCATTTTCAGAGAAGAACTGACTTATGTGAACGAGTATTTATCTTTCTACTTCAGCTAATTTCTACTTCCTTCCTGGCGCTCTGGATGCTCTGCTATGTGGAAACAGTTCTGACTCGGGGTGAGTAACATAAAGCTGACGGTCTAATGTAGAGGTCTGCAACCTGCAGCTCCAGAGCCACATGTGGTTCTTTTATCTCTCCATGGTCCCTGAAGAGAAATAAATTATTGGTCATTTACCAAAAACTTGGAGATTAGCTAATAATTTAGAAACATACTAATGTTTTGGCTAGTTTGTTCTCTAGTGGGGTTTTTAGGCTAATTTAGAGTTTTAGCTTCTATTTTAGCAACATGCTAACGTTTTTGGCTAATTTAGTTTACTGAGGAATTTTATGCTAATTTGGAGTTTAGCTAATCTTTCAGTAAAATGCTGATGTTTTCAGCTAATTTGTTATGTACTGATTTTTTGTTTATAATTTAGAATTAAACCTCTGTTTTAGCAACATGCTAACATTTCTAACTAATTTAGTTTACTGAGGAATTTTAGGCTATTTTGGAGTTCGGTAAGAAATTAGCAACAAGTCAGCTTGTTTTTGGCGGATTTTGCCTCTAATTAATTTTTTTTTAGGATAATTTGGAGTTTAGCTGATATTTTAGCAATATGCTAACATTTTTAGCTTATTTGTGATCTACTGGGGTTTTAGGCTAATTCTGAGTTTAGCTTTTTTTTCATCAACATGCTAAAATTTTTAGCTAGTTTATTTTACAGAGAAATGTTATGCTAATTTGAAGTTTAGCTAGTAATTAAGCAACAAGCTCTTTTTGCTACTAAAGGTAAAAACGTAAAACAAAGTTTGAGAGATGCTAGTTTCTTTTTATATATATTTTTTGCTCTTGTTCGTGCCAAAAAATAGACATTATTCACATTTATTAAAAACAACAAAAAGAAGGTTATGAATGCAAATTTCTTAAAGGCTGAAGTAAGTCATTGCGGCTCATTCTGGGGTTTGATCAATAGAAATCAAGCCCAAAGGGCTCTTTTACTGTCAAAGCTTGCTGACCTCTGGTCTAAGACTGTCTGAATTCCCACCCTAATCCCTAACTACTTAAAAACTACACAGTGCAAGACCATGTAGTGCCCTGGACTTTTAAAGCAGTTCGGACATGTGCTTTTGTTTTTCTGAACACTTTAGATGATGTCACCAATTTCACAAAGAGAAAATCTAATCAATACAAACATTTCACAACGTTTATTTGTGACTCCACTGTGTTGTGATGATAAAAATGAAGATGGTTTGTTAAAAAATTACAATTAAACAAGTTTTTTTTTCGCAAAAATGTGTTCGACCGCAATGCATTGTGGTCTATATTCACTGATCCAGTGAGCATTAATGCACGCTACTTTTTCGCAGAGACTTCTAGAAAATTTTTAGTGCACTCAATTTTGGAATTAGTAGATTCGGACAGCACTAGAAAATGGCGAACGCACTATATAGTCAGCAGGGGAGAATTCTGACACATGCTTAGAGGCATGAATTGAGTGACCCCGCCCCTATGGCGTTCCTAACAGGAAGTACCTGCTGGTTCCAAGAAGCCAAAATCCCATAGACGTCTATAGAGGAATAAACATCTATCAGTCAGTCATTGCATTCATCAGAATAACCAATCTAGCTCTGTGGAGCGTTCAATACAGAACAGAACTTCAACACTTTAGGGCACATGTCAAAGTCGAGGCCCGGGGGCCGGATCCGGCCCTCCGGGTAATTCTATCCGGCCCAACGTTATCTAGCGCTAATTTATAACCTGTATAATTTTGACAAAATATGTTTTTATTGAGAGTAAAATATTCCTGCCTTCTTATTGTTCATATTATGTTAAAAAGTTATGGTTATAAAGTTTAAAAATGGGCATTCTGTTAGCTTTATGGACAATTTTGGCATTTACTAAGATTTTTTTAGGATATTTTGGAGTTTAGCTAATATTTCAGCTACATGCTAGCTGTTTTGGCTAACCCAATTTTTTCAATTGTTGTTGTTTTTTAGCTAATATTTTAGCTGCTATCAGCTTTAGCGTTTTTAGCTATCAGCGCTAACTTCTTCAGCAGCCAAATTCAGCTTCCAGCATTCACGCTAGCATTATCACAGGTAAAGCTATATATCTGGTTCATAATTATGTTACAGTTTTAAAGTTTTAAAAATGTAGTTTTAGAGTGTTGAATGAATATTTATCCTGTTCGACCCGCGACCTCAGGTGTGTTTTGGATTTTGGCCCCATGTGTGATTGAGTTTAACACTCCTGCTCTAGAGCTTGAAAAACAATCCTACTAATCCTGAAACTGTTAAATATGAAACAACGTAGCACTGATACTACTAGAGCAGTAAGCATTTTCTTGTGTTTTTTTATTCTAGTTCAGTTCAGTGAAGCAGAGAAGCTCAGCTGAAAGCTGCATTTCAGTTATTAAAGCTGCTGTTTGACTCTTTCTGTTCAGTCGATGTCCGGAGGGCTATACCTGCATGAAAGCTGGAAGAAACCCCAACTATGGATACACCAGCTTTGACAGCTTTGGATGGGCGTTCCTCACCCTCTTCCGTCTCATGACTCAAGACTTCTGGGAGAACCTCTACATGCTGGTGAGGCCTTAAATTCTGCCCCCAGTGGTCAGGAGAGGTGGTGAAGGGGGTTTCAGTCAGCTGGTGGGCGGCGATCTTACCCTCAGCTACAGAACAGGCTGAAGAATTCTCCTGTATGGGAGCTTCTACGGTTCTCTGCAGCTACACATGTGAATAGAGCTAATATTATTTGAAGCCTAAATGAAACAAATTGAAAAAAATATTGTTGTTTTGCCAAAAATATTTAAAATGTCCAAAACTTTTTGCTATTTTGAAATAACTGTAATTATTTTCAGCTTCAAATGTTCTGTTTAAGTTTCAAAACTCAAAATTTCTGTTTAAAAACTTTTGGTCCTGTCGTGGCACATTGGGGCGGGGCTAACTCGAAGGACCAATCAAAATCGACGACAGGGGTAACTTCAGTCCCGGTGCGTTCACTGACTCTGAGAACTTGGATAAGCAGAAGAAAAAGACGGCAAACATGAAGACACCGCTGCGTTTACCGAGGGGCTCGAACTCTCATTCCCTTTAGGAGAAAAAGTTCAAGTCATTAGGCTGCAGGAGACAACTGGACCCTCCACGGTGTTTTAGCCATTTTATCCAAGCATGGAGACGTTTTCTTCACCTGTAGTTAACACAACAAGAGGGAGCTTTGAATGGGCTAGAACGGCGTTTTAGGTTCTTTAGGCAACTTTAGAGATTAACTAATACTTTAGCATAATGCTAGTGTTTTTTTTGGACAAAATTAAGGCATTTTTCCGTTATTGTGGCTATTTTAGCAACTTTTCTGCTTTCAGCCATAGTATTTTCAGCGGTTACATTTGGCTTACAGCATTCACACTTGCATTATCGCAGGTAATGCTTAAGATCGGGTTGTTCTTCTTTCAGACTCTTCGAGCAGCTGGGAAGACCTACATGGTTTTCTTTGTGCTGGTTATCTTTGTGGGCTCCTTCTACCTGGTGAACCTCATCTTGGCTGTGGTGGCCATGGCTTATGAAGAGCAGAACCAGGCCACAATGGAAGAGGCTGAACAAAAAGAGGCTGAATTCAAGGCTATGCTGGAACAGCTCAAACGGCAACAGGAAGAGACTCAGGTCAGTCAGTCCCAGTCCTCCACACATTACAGCCTCCCCCATCAAAGCTCTCATACCAGGGAGTGTTTCTCTTCTCAGGCTGCTGCTGCTGCTCTATCTGCGTGTACGGTGTCGGAAGCTGCGTTAGACGACGAAGGAGGTGGGCACCTGTCACGCAGTTCCTCTGAAGTCTCCAAGCTGAGCTCCAAAAGTGCCAAAGAGCGTCGCAACCGCAAGAAAAAATGGAGACAGAAAGAACAGGAGAAAGAGAAAGGAGACAGCGAGAAGGTAGTCAAATCTGAGTCGGACGATGGAAGCAAGAAAAGCACCATCCGCTTCCCGGGGACGCGACTCGGCAGGAAGACCTCCATCATAACCCAGGTGAATAGAAACAGGATTCGGACTGTGGAGAAGGTTAGAAATGTCAGTTTTTTCAAACTCTGCTTACTGGGATGGTTACTCGATTCCCAAGACCACTTTCTGTGGTCAAATCAGCATCACTGGATTTTTGGTGTGAGTTTCATCCAATACTTACGGTAGCAGGACTGAGAACGCTGGAAAATCTCCACCAGACTCCACGGAGCTTCTTGATGTGACCACGGAAATGTGAACGGCGGCTCATTTGACCGCAGTTGGAAAGGATTGTAAATCAATGAAAGAGCATTTTGATGTTAGCTTTGATTATTTTATCAAGAACTCTGAGAAACCAATGATTGAATGTATTGATCACAGTCAATAAACATTGGAGAATTAGCTAAAAGAGTCTTTGGTGAACTGGAAGGAGAAAGAATCAGGATTTTGGAGGAAGTTCTGTCCATGAAGATCTTTTCTTGTCCATGAAATTCTTTTTTAATCAATTCCCGGTCGTAATATTTTTTCTTTCAAACTAAAGAACCAGTATGCAGAGACAAACACATGCATATGGAATCTTTAGAACCGCTTTTAGGGTTTTGGTTCTAAAGATTACATGTATCTCAGAATATCGTCCATCTGTTCTCTGATAGTTTTTCTCAAATCCTGAATGTCTAGTTAGTATTTACTGCTTAGATCGTGTAACATTCATCAAACTCCATCATTTTTCATCTCTTCTGTCCAGTCGCTCCTCAGCATCCCCGGCTCGCCGTATATGTCGCGCCACAACAGCCGCAGCAGCATCTTCAGCTTTAAAGGCAGATCCAAGGACATGGGCTCGGAGAACGAGTTCGCCGACGACGAGCACAGCACAGTCGAGGAGAGCGAGGACCGCAGAGGCTCCTTGTTCATACCGTACCGCCGCAATAGCTACAGCGGCTACAGCCAAGGCTCATCGCGCATTCACCCGCTGGCGCCGCACTCTGGAGGGAAGCGGAACAGCACCGTGGACTGCAACGGTGTGGTGTCTCTCATCGGCCCCGGGCCCGGCAGAAGGCTCCTGCCTGAGGTGAAAATAGATAAGGCAGCCACTGATGACAGTGTAAGGACGTCCATGGGACACCAATACAGTTTAGGCATGATGATATTGGTGGTGGCCCTGGCCTCTGCAGCGCCCCTTGACCACCACGTGGCCCTTGTTTCTTTTACCTCCAGCTCAAGAGCTTTTCCCCTGAATGGAGTTTCTGTTTGAACATCTCAGAATAACTTTACTGAAACCTAACAGAATGCCTTTTGTTTGTGTTTGTCTCTTGAATGGCTTTAAAGGCACGTCACAGCTGGAACTCTCCCAGTTAGCTGTTTCTTTTGACTTCTTTTTTAATTCACAGTAATCAGAGCATCTTATAATTCTGACCATCTAGAAACCCCCAAAAAGACAATTCTTGGATAATTGCTTAGTGAGCTATTCTCCGTTTAGTACATTTTTCAGCACGTAAAAACTCAATCACACTTTAGTGATTTAATCTTGGTATCAAACATTCAGCTCATTCAGGACATTACCGTTTGTATTTTTGGGATTCATAAACTTTATAGTTTTTGAAATATTGAGCAAAATATGAACCACTTTTTCAAAAAATTTGGAGTCTAGATAATATTTTACCAACATGCTAATATTTTTGGCTAATTTGTCATCCAATGGGTATTTTTTGGGCTAATTTAGAGTTTAGCTTCTATTTTAGAAACGGGCAAACATTTTGACTAATTTCCTTACAT
This sequence comes from Oryzias melastigma, assembly GCF_002922805.2. Classification (NCBI taxonomy): domain Eukaryota; kingdom Metazoa; phylum Chordata; class Actinopteri; order Beloniformes; family Adrianichthyidae; genus Oryzias; species Oryzias melastigma. The sequence goes on from NC_050516.1 coordinate 33,549,891, forward strand.
AAGGAATTTTAGGGTATTTTGGAGTTTAGCTAATATTTTAGCAGCATGCTAACACTTTTGGCTAATTTGTTATCTGGGGCTTTAGGCTTATTTGTAGTTTAGCTTCTATTTTAGCAAAATGCTAACATTTCTGAAAAATTCAGTTTACTGAGGAATGCTAGGCTATTTTGGAGTTTAGCTAACATTTTATCAACATGCTAACGTTTATGGATAATTTGTTATCTAATGGGGTTTTTAAGGCTAATTTAGAGTTTATCTTTTATTTTAGTAACAGGCTAAGTATTTGACTAATTTACTTAACTGAGGAATTTTAGGCTATTTTTTTAGTTTAGCTAGTACTTAAGCAATGTGCTAGCTTTCTTTGGCTAATTTGGCATCTACTGAGGTTTTTAGGGCTAATTTTTAGCTCATATTTAAGCAACACACTAAATATTTTTGAAAAATTTGCATGAATTAGGGACTTTTAAGCAATTTGACTACATTTTTTTTTTTAAATTTAAGTCAACTTCAATGCTCTTTCATAGGGAAATTTCAATTATTTTAGCAAATGTAACATTTTGCAAACAGCTTTTGCATTTTCAGCAAATCCTTTCAGCAGTTAAAATAAATGACGTCACCATTTTCAGCAATAAGTATTCACACCAGTATTATCGCAGGCAATGCAACTTTTCTAGTTATCATTTCATTTTATCTACTGACGTTTTTCTGTTCATATCTCTTACTTGTTTGGTTTAGCTCCTCCTCTTTTTTCCTTACATTATACTTATTAATATGGATGATGGGATGACGAGCCTGACCTCTTTTCCCTCTAAAACCTCATCATATGGTTTGCCTTTTTGAGCCGTCCCTTGCTTTGAGTTCTTTTCTCTCCTAAGGTGGCATGGAAACGGGAATTTCCTTCTATTGACACAAAATGCATGCAACTGCATGTTGCCCAAACGGTTTTAGGAGTCGTTTTGTGATTTAAAATGTGTTTTAAGATAAAAAGCATAACTGCTGAAGTGAAAAAGGGGAAGGTAAAGTGGCAGAAATGTTCAAATTCTAAGTGAGAAGCTGTTTCTGTCACTTTTCTCGTCTTTTGAGCAAACGTTGAGGAAAATCTGTGTTTGTTTATGTGCATTTGCTGATATTTCTGATCAACATCCTGTCGTTTCTCGACCACAGATCACCGATTTGGAAATCAAGAAGAAACATTCAGGCTCTCTGATGGTGTCTGTGGATCAGCTCAACTCCTCGTTCAAAGGAAAGGAGCACGCCAACAGTCAAATGAGTGTGGTCACCAACACTCTGCTGGAAGGTGAAGCTCCTTCTGCCACATATCAGTAACACTGAGAAATTTGGGTCTGGAGGTTGGGACAATGCGAGATCTCCCTCACGTTATCGTGTTTACTGTGGCCTCACAGAGCTGGAGGAATCTCAGAGGAAGTGTCCTCCCTGCTGGTACAAGTTTGCCAACATCTTCCTCATCTGGGAGTGTTGTCCCATCTGGCTGAAGATCAAGCACATCGTGTACTTGATAGTCATGGACCCTTTTGTTGACCTGGCCATCACCATCTGCATCGTCCTCAACACGCTCTTCATGGCGATGGAGCACTACCCCATGACTCCACATTTCGAGGGGGTCCTCTCTGTTGGAAACCTGGTGGGAAACGTGTTTTTCTCCACAATTTGGTGACAATTGAACTTCAGTGGAGCTGCAGATTTAATTCATGTCCCTAAATAACTTTAAACAAGCTCATGAATGAATCATTGAATGTCTGGACTTAAAAGCCCCACACCTTGACGTACGCACTGATCAAATGGGATCTCATGAAAAATTGATTTCCATTTTAATGTAGCCAGATCGGCTGCTCCCCAGTCTCCTATCATCCTTAGATCCCAGTCGGGGCTTGGAGTTAACCCTTTAACACCGGAGCTCCACTCTTGATTTAACACCATTTTTTTAATTGTTAACAATAATTCCTGTAGATTTTGAAGGAGAAAAGCTGCGTGTTTTAAGACAGAGTTTACGTTTTATTCTGTTATATGTTTATATTTGACACTCAAAGATCTTCTGTATTTCTGAAGTTTGTCATCTCACAGCTTTTTGTTAAAATGCCGTTTCAAACTGACTCTTGCAGGTTTTCACGGGTATCTTTGCTGGGGAGATGTTTGCAAAGCTGATCGCCATGGACCCGTACTACTACTTCCAAGAAGGCTGGAACTGTTTCGACGGCTTCATTGTCACGCTGAGTTTGGTGGAGTTGGGGCTGGCAGACGTGGAGGGTCTGTCGGTGCTCCGCTCCTTCAGATTGGTGAGCGGGAAACGCCGTGACAGTCAGATGATGTCGGCGTTCACTATCAGTAATCCTGTCTCCTCTTTCAGCTGAGAGTGTTCAAACTGGCCAAGTCGTGGCCCACCCTGAACATGCTGATCAAAATCATTGGGAATTCGGTTGGCGCTCTGGGTAACTTAACCCTGGTGTTGGCCATCATCGTCTTCATCTTCGCCGTGGTGGGCATGCAGCTGTTTGGGAAAAGCTACAAGGACTGCGTTTGTAAAATCGCTCCGGACTGCGAGCTGCCGCGCTGGCACATGCACGACTTCTTCCACTCCTTCCTGATCGTGTTCAGAGTGTTGTGTGGGGAGTGGATCGAGACCATGTGGGACTGCATGGAGGTTGCAGGACAGTCCATGTGTCTGATCGTCTTCATGATGGTCATGGTTATTGGAAATCTGGTGGTAAGAAGACTTCACGTCTGCTCACACTATGACGTTGGCTGGAGTGTCACGGTTGAGACGTTTGTTCTGATCTTTCAAAGGTTCTGAACTTGTTCTTAGCTTTGCTGCTGAGCTCCTTCAGTGCAGACAACCTTGCTGCCACCGACGATGACGGAGAACCCAACAACCTCCAGCTGGCTGTTGCTCGCATCAAGACAGGGATCGCCTGGTTTAAAGCAAACATGAGGGTGTTTGTGGCGACGGTCCTCAAGAAGGTACGTCCAACCACATCACTGAACCGCTATTGGGACTTTTCTAGACTTAAAAAGAGCATTTGACTCTTACAAAATAACAATATATTCACAATATATTTACAGTATGTTCCATTTATGGAAGCAATATTTATCAGTAATTGAAATATATTGAAATATATTGAAATACTCCAACTATGACCGTTTTCTTATATTGAACTATACCTATCCATATATTGTGAGATATTGCTCAATGTACAGAAATATACTATATATATATATATATATATATATATATATATATATATATATATATATATATATATATATATATATATATATATATATATATATTAAACAATAGTTTGACCATCCATATGTTGCAATATATTAAAAAATATATGGGTAAATGACTGACATATTGAGATATATTTCATAATAAATACATATATTTTCCGGTATATTGCAACATATTTTAGTTTCGTACGGGGACACATCGAAGTACTGCATTCTATTAAAAAAACTAGAGAGTTCTGGTATCCAGGAGTTTCTCTACATTGGATCAAAACTTACTTGGATGGAAGAACACAGTTTGAGTCGGATACTAAAGAGTTTGTTTGTGGCATCCCACAAGGATCAATGCTGAGTCCCTTATTGTTTCATGTTTATGTGAATGATATATTTTATGTATCTAATTTTTTTAATCTATTATTTGCAGATGATTCAAATAACTATAGTGACCTTATTAATGTTATAAATAAAGAGTTAAACCATCTGAATACCTGATGAATTACAATAAACTATCTTTGAATGTATGCAAACTAAAGTGATGTCCTTTGATCACTACGAAGTCGACACAGAGCTAATGATTAAATGTAATAACGTGACAACTGACAGAGTAACTGAATATACATTTTTAGGACTCATTATTAAGTTAAGGTGGAAGAAACATATCAGAAACACGCAGAACTAAATATCGAAAAGCATTTTTACTATAAATAAATGAAAGCACATTTTAGAAAGTAGAAGTAGATTGTTACGTCCTGCTGCTACTGCTGGACCTTTCTCCATCCAGTCCTTCTGCTCACCTGGCAGGTGTGGCCTTAATTGGCACCTGCTGGCTGTTTAAGACAGAGGAGGATTCACGGAGGCAGGAGCAGAGCAGCAGGCTGAGGAGCTGGGCGGGGTTTAGGTGGGGCGGTGCTGGTTTGTTTTGTCTCTTTTTGTTCTCAGCAGTCTTACACTGCTGGGTTTTGTTATTTTAGTTTGAGGTTGGACCTTGGTAGTCTCAGTTTGCAGACTTTGTTTGTTTGTATTTTTGGTTATTTATATATGTGATGTTCATACGTTGAATGAATTATGTTTCAATTAACCATGCTAGAAACAATTAATAAACTTGATAAAAGTAATACAATTAATAATAATAGCAGCTCATTAGGATTTGTTGTGCTGAAATATCTGTTGTACTAATCTCTTCTTGTTTCAGTCACATCAGTGTTTCTGTTCTCTCCGACTAACAGCAGCCAATAGAGGACGAGCAGAAGCCTCTGGATGAAATGTACGAGAAAAAGCTCAACTGCATAGCAAACCACACGGTGGACATCAACCGGGAACTCGACTACCCGAAGAACGGGAACGGCACCACCAGCGGGATCGGGAGCAGCGTGGGAAAGTACATGATCGATGAAGACTACATGTCCTTCATCCACAACCCCAACCTCACCGTGTGCGTTCCCATCGCTGTCGGCGAGTCAGACTTTGAAAATCTCAACACAGAAGACTTCAGCAGCGAATCGGATGTGGAGAACAGTAAAGATGTAAGTACGAGAACCGAACCGCAGCGACACCTTCGAGGTGATCCTGTTGTACATAGAAGAAATCAGTTGAGTTAGGAGGGTCGAACTCCATCTCACGAGGGGCCAAAATCCAAAACACACCTGAGGTCACGGGTCGAACAAGATAAACATTTATTGAACACTCTAAAACTACATTTTTAAAACTTTTAAACTGTAACTTTTTAACGTAACTATGAACTAGATATATAGCATTACCTGTGATTATGGTAGTGTGAATGCTGTAAGATGAGTTTGGCTGCTGAAGATGCTAGTTCTGATAGCTGAAAACACTGAAGCTAATAGCCAGCTAAAATATTAGCTAAATGCCAAATTAGCCTAAAAAACAATAAAAAAAACCTTAAGGTTAGCCACAAGAGCTAGCATGTTGCTGAAAAAAATAGCTAAACTTCAAAATATCCTCAAAAACAGAAAAATCCTTCAATTAGCCAAAACAGCTAGCATGTAAATGTTAGCCTAACTCCAAAACGGTCTAAAAAAAAAAAAACAGAAAAAAAGCCTAAATTAGCCAAAACAGCATGTAGCTAAAATATTTGTTAAATGCCAAATTAGCCTAAACAAACAAAAACCTTTAGGTTAGCCAAGACAGCTAGCATGTAGCTGAAAAAAATAGCTAAACTTCAAAATATCCCAAAAAACTGAAAATATCCTAAATTAGCTAAAACAGCTAGCATGTGGCTGAAATATTAGCTAAATCCCAAAATAGCCTAAAAAAATCTCAGTAAATAGAATAGAATAGAATAGAATTCAACTTTATTGTCATTGCACATGTCACAGGTACACAGCAACGAAATGCAGTTTGCATCCATC
>NC_050516.1:33556210-33589395 GCF_002922805.2 Oryzias melastigma
GGTCCTGTAGTCAGTGATGATCTGTAGTCCTTGCCACATACGTCGGGGGTTGGAGTTGGAGAAGTGTTCCTCTATCTTCCTTTTGTATACCTGCTTGGCCTTCTTGATTCCCCTTTTCAGCTCAGGCCTCGCTGCGCTGTAGGCCTGCACGTCTCCTGACCTAAAGGCGGTATTCCGAGCTTTAAGCAGAAGACGGACTGCCAAAATGCCAAAATAGTCCAAAAAGCTAACAGAATACCAATTTTTAAACTTTAAAACTGTAACTTTTTAACATAATTCTGAATAATAAAAAGTCAGGAATATTATTCCAGAATAAATCAACTTAAACCTTAAATAACTTTCAATATTTTACTCTCCATAAAAATATATTTTGTCAAAATTATACAAGTTAGAAATGAGGACAAGATAACATCGGGTCATTAATAACAATAGAATGATCTAGAGGGCCGGATAGAATTACTCGGAGGGCCGGATCCGGCCCCCGGGCCTTTGACACACGTGGATTGCATTGTCTAATTAAGAATGATCTTTTTCTGTTTATTTACTTGAACCATTCAAAGCTCAGACTGCAGAGAGCTTCATTCTGTGGGTCACCTTGACCTGAATCCTGTGGTGGTGCTACAGCTGGACCACTGGCTGCACGAGGCTGACATGGCTTTCCCGCTCCTCCTGCAAACAAGCAAACAACAACAATCCTCTCTGGAATAAATCCAGCTGACAGGACACACAGCGTGAGGGAAACATACAGAGCGCAGCAGTCAGAAATGCTGAGATCCGTCTGGCTGTTTGAAAACGGACAGAGAGCGTTTTTTATTTGCTGACACTTCAGAAGAGGCAGCGACACTCTCTGTCACCAGACTGTGTCACATGCAAAGTTGAACAGCGAGTCTGCTTCTGCTTTTTTACAAGAAACGTGACAAACGAAGCAATCCTCTTATAATAACAACTCTTCTGGTGTTAAAAGTTGTAGTATTTTGTTACCAAGGTCACAAATCCTTTTAGATATTTTAGTAAAAACGTCCATTGGAGCTCAAGTTCCCAATAATTCGGTTTCATCTAAAGATAGGAAGAAAACATGAACAATAATCGTCCATAACATTTCCCTGGGATTACGTATGTGGAAAACACGTCTGCTAAACCCATGACAGCAAACAAAATATGTTCGTTTAGACCAGGAGTGTCGAACTGAGTCGCACAAGAGGTCAAAATCCAAAACTCACCTTAGGTCTCGGGCCGAACAGGAGAAACATTTAAACACTCTAAAACTACATGTTTGAAACTGTAACTCTTTGACATAATGATGAACTAGACTTATAGTCTTATCTGCAATGATGTTTGTGTGAATTCTGTAAGCTGAAGTTGCTGAAATTGACAGCTAAAGCTGAAAAAGCTGAAGCTAATAGCTAAAAACACTGAAGCTGGTAGCCAGCTAAAATATTAGCTAAACACTAAATTTTCCTAAAAAAAAACGTATGTTTTCCAAAACCACGAGCATGTAGCTGAAAAAGTAGCCAAACATAAAAATAGCATTAAAAAACAGCAAAAAAGCCTAAATTATCCAAAATAGCTAGTGTGTAAATATTAGCTAAAGTCCAAAACAGCCTGAAGAATCTCAGTAAATGTCAAAATAGTTTAAAAGCTTTAAAATTGTAAATTAATATAATTGCATCATAAAAAGTCAGGAATATTATTCCAGAATAAATCAACTTAAACCTTAAATAACTTTCAATGTTTTACTCTCCATAAAAATATATTTTATCAAAATTATACAAGTTAGAAATTACCTCAAGATAACATCGGGTCATTAATAACAATAAAATAAAATGATCTGGAGGGCCGGACAGAACTACCTGGAGGGCCGGATCCGGCCCCCGGGCCTCGACTTTGACACGTAGGTGTATCGTGTTCTTTGCTGCGTCATCAGAGGTCTGTCTGCTCTGCTTTCGTCTCAGCTGGATGATACCAGCTCATCTGAGGGAAGCACGATCGACATCAAGCCGGACGTGGAGGAGGTGGCTGTGGTGGAGGTGGTGGAGGAGTACGTCGACCCGGATGCCTGCTGGACCGATGGTACCTGCTGTCATCACAGCAATATGAAGAACACCACTTCTTTGGCTAAAGTTGTGACATGACCATATACCGCTCTTCCTGACTGAACTGTTTGTGTTTTATCCCTCAGAATGTATTGCGAAATACAAGTGCTGCGATGTTCCCATCACGCACGGCTGGGGAAAACATTGGTGGTTCCTGAGGAAGACCTGCTACCTGATCGTTGAGCACAACTGGTTTGAGACTCTCATCATCTTCATGATCCTGCTGAGCAGCGGCGCCCTGGTAAACACAAACACTGCAAACAAAACACACAAAACCAAAGAGGCGTTCTAGAAGCTTAGAGGAGTGTGACGCCGTCGTCTGTGTGAATGTGAGGGCTGGGGGGGGGAGGAGGGCAGGAGCGTCCACCGCTCGGTTTCTATCATCTTCTTGTGCGTTATTGTGACTAATGGACACAAAGTGCTCCAACGTCCCATCAAGTGTGACGTTCAGCTGGTTCTGCACCTTTCTGAAGGAAAAAGAGATTCTACAATCTACAAACATCGACTTCTGTCAAAGCAAGATCCGCTTAGACGGATTGTAAATTAAAACAAAGAAACATTTTGAAACCAGTTTTAAACTCAAAAATACATATTGAAAACTTGAAAGAATGATTGAAAATAAAAATGAAAAATTTTGTATTTAAAATAATAATATTGAAAACTTGAAAAAAAATGTAATTTTTAATAATAAAAATTAAAAAACAACAAAAATCAGATTTGTTTTTTTGATTACCAATTAAAACATGTTTATTTGTACTTTCAACTTTCCTTTTTTGTTGTTTTTCATTCTTTGCTTTCAGTTTCAATTTAGATTTTCGAGTTTTCGCTGCTGAGCTGATCTTAATTTTACATGGGGGCGGAGCTTTGAGCTCACTGGCTACCGGGACGCGTTTCCCATGGCGTGACAGTGAGGACAGCGAGGACTCCTCACTACAGATTTTCTACACTTTTCTCAGATACACATGAATATTTTCACACTTTTCTCTCTTTTTTTTTTTTCTTTGCTCAAACTTTCATAGAAAAATAAGTCTAGCATTTGGATGAAAACTAGGATGAAAATTCTTCAAGCTGTGACAAACAGCACAGAGGAGGTTCATTGAAAACATCAGCAGCAAAGTTGTTTGAAAAAAAATCCACCAAACAGCGAGAGAACGAAAGCTGCGCCGCGATATTAGCGAGTCGTGATTCTGCTCTCTACGTTTGGTCGGACCGCAGAGACATAAACAGACATAAACAAACAGACGGCGATCTGCAGCAGAAAAGACGTCACATCATCATTACCTCTAGAAGTGATGGGAAACATGTCCCGATAGCCAATGAGCTCAAAGCCCCGCCCCCATGTGAGATTAGGATCAGCTCAGCAGTAAAAACTCATAAATTCTGAATTGAAACTGAAAACAAACAAGAAGAAACGAAAAAAAGAGGAAAGTTGAAAGTACAAATAAACGTTTTTTAATTGGTAATAGTTTTTTTTTTAGTTTCAAATTTCCATTTTTTTCAAATTTACAGTCCCTGCTTTTCAAACATTTTATTTCTACATTCACTTTAAGCAAATCCTGATTTGACCCCATACTTCTCCTTCAGCGTTTTTCATTTGATTTAAAACATTTTACTGTCAAAGTTTAATTTTAAAATATTTTTTTGTTTTGTTTAATAAACATAAATTTGAATTTTGTTTAGCAGCAAATGTGCTTAATGTTGTCACAAACAGGCAGACAGGAAGGAAGCACAGCTAACGTCCACAAAGCTAAATCAGGGTCAGACAGGCAGAGGTCAACCATGAGGTCATCAGAGAAGATACTAGAGGAGTCCAGGCGAGGGTCAGGGCAGGCAGCAGATGAAGGAGAAGATACGGTCCAGACAGAAACGCTCAGTAATGCAGGCAGGATGGCACAAACAATACTTCGCTCCAAGCTAGGCTCTGAACAGCTGATGTTTCCTGTGGGTGATTGGCAGATGAGAGTCAGCTGAGCAGCATCAGGAGCTGTGCGCTGGGGCTGCTGGGAGATGTAGTGCAGTCAGTACTCTGGAGATGATTCCCGCCGGTGACCAGAGGGGGAGACAGAGTTCTGTACATCCAGTGACTTTTGATGTGGTTTCCTCTCTGTGTTTCTGCTCTTTAGGCCTTTGAAGACGTGTACATTGAACAGAGGAAGACGGTCCGCATCATTCTGGAGTATGCAGATCGAGTTTTCACCTACATCTTCATCCTGGAGATGTTGCTCAAATGGGTGGCCTATGGCTTTGTCAAATACTTCACAAACGCGTGGTGTTGGTTAGACTTCTTCATCGTGGATGTAAGTTTGACTTTTGGTTGGATCCTCAAACATGTTCAAGTCACAGTTGTTGTATGTTCACATTGCAGCATCAGAGATGGTGAGTTACAGACATTCTTGAGGAAAAACCTCTTAAGTTTGATTTATCTGGGAACATTGTTGAAGTAAAAAACATTAAGAGACATTAGATTAATATTTGGAGTTAAAGAATTTGTAAAAACAGGTAAGTTATACCCAATTAACACAATTCCAGTGGATTCTGAAGCTGAGAAAAGGGAATTTCAGCGCAAATAATTTAGATTCCAACATGTTCAGTGGACACGTTTTTACGTGGAGCTGTAATAGTGTCTTAAAAATGTGTGTAGTTATGGACGAACATGAGTTTTGAACGCATTTCCACAGACGTCTCATTGGAAATAGTCGCTAAAACGCATGTTTCTGATGGCTGATTATAGCTGTGGGCGGAGTCAGCCTCCGACCTCCTGGTTTGGTTACCCTTTAAGTCTCCTGTGGGTGATTGGCAGATGAGAGAAAGCTGAGCAGCATCCAGGAGCTGTGCGCTGGGGCTGCTGGGAGATGTAGTGCAGTCAGTACTCTGGAGACGGCTCCAGCCAGTGAAACTAGAGAGAGAGAGACAGAGATGGGTGCACGTGGCTAAAGCTTCAGTCTATTCAGAATTAAGTGGAAGAATCAAGAAATGAGAATCAGAACATACTTTTACTGGACATACAGTCACACTCCAAACATATTTTTTCTATTGTAAAATGGGTCCCAGTGATCCTTTAAATATGATGTTTTTAGCCAAAATTATAAAGACTCTGTTATTTTTTAAGACATATTTTGTGCACAGTGGCTCATTAGAAATGCAATTATGGGTTGTGGGCGGGACTTTTGGCTGGAAGGGACCCTGGCCCCTCCCCATTTCTGAGAGCTCCGGTTGTATGGTGGCCGACACAGATTACGTAAATGCAAAAGCCACAACACCACAACAAAAGCCACAACACCACAACAAAAGCCACAACAACACAACAAAAGCCTCAACACCACAACAAAAGCCACAACACCACAACAAAAGCCACAACACCACAACAAAAGCCTCAACACCACAACAAAAGCCACAACACCACAACAAAAACCACAACACAACGGAAATGAATAACTGACTTTTTTTTTGTTTTATTAAGCGTCAATTATTTCATTTATTTCCGTTGTGAATCATCTCCAATTGTGTTGTGGCTTTTGCGTTTATTTGAGCCTTGTCGGCCATGTTTGTTTGCGCGCTCCAGCCCTAGCTTTTAGCTTCAAGCTAGTATTAGCGACGAAAAAATATTGGCGATCAATATTGGATCAATCCAGACGTACGCTCATCATGTCTCGCACTCATAAGCATGAGCGAGCCAGGGAGCATGCAGGGGGAGGGGAAACTTTGGCCCCGCCCATTTCAGAAGCTGCATCAGTAGTCTGAGATTTTTCTAGCATCAGGTTTTCGGGATTTGAATGAAGACATATTCAGAAATGCAGTTTTAATCGTATATTCTTTTAGGCAGAATGAGAAAAATGCTACAAAAACATGTTAAAACACAAAAGGTTGATTGTCATTGTTGTGAGTCTTTAAGCTTTTCTAGAAACACAACAGTCCTCTGTGTAAGGCTTTGTTGGTTACCCTTACAGGACGGGAATTTTCCTCCCTGGTTGTTTTATTGTAGTTTGTTTATGTCTTGGTTTCTTATTTTAGAGGTACTTTTATTTATTGATTTATTTATTTGTTATAGTTTTCTAATAGTGGCAAACAAAAACCTGTCCACTTTGACAGAGTTTAAACCTGTTAATCCCACTCCCAGTGGGGTCATAGACAGTAACGCTAGGCTGACCAGAAGCTTTTTGAATTTGTAGTTTCGCAGAATTCTAGTTTATACGGTTCCACTAGTAAACCTAAAGTACATGGAATGTATTTCAATGTGAGTCCCTATCATAGCGTAGACCACGTTTCCTCTCAGACATTTGGACAGAACACAAGAGGATGTGAGGATGAAGGAAATCCTTTAGGATTTTTTTGTGTGGGACTTCCTGTTTTTGCATATTTTCAGATTTGCTGCCCAAAAAAGATTTTCTCCCCTTTATTTTGAAGATGTGTGAATGTTGCTGGAGCAGGCTGGGCTGCTCTTTGTTTTTACGTGATCCAGAAAACATGAATGGACAGTCAAATGAAAACATTTTCAGCCAATGCAGACAACTCACATTTGAATTTGGTTGTTGGTGGAGATAAGTGCTGGACTTCCAAACTCTGATCAGCTGGTGCTTTAACCTCTTAGGACCTCGTCTATGGACATCACACTTCCATTTATAATTCCACAGGAGTTAATTCTGAATAACTGGGACCCTGTGACCACATGTTTAGATGATTAGCTCAAATAATAGCTCGGGTTAAAACTTCCACTTCCCTTATTTTGTGTTTTTCTTTTATTTTTCTTCAATCAACTTTTCAGAAATGTATTTCTAACCTCTTTCTGTGAATGTGTCTGTTTCTGCATCAGTTACAATGCAAACGTGTGACCTCCTCTGACATTTAATCATTTTAAACGGGAAAACTGCTGAATTATGAATCATGTCTATTTTTAACTTTTGAAATAGTTTAAACCAGGGGTCCCCAAACTTCGGCCTGTGGGCCGGATCCGGCCCTCCTCCACATTTGGCCCGGCCCCCCAAACTGTTCTGCCTAAATTAGACATTTTAGGCTAATCTGGCATATAGCTAATGTTTCTGCTACATGCTAGCTGTTTAGGCTAATTTGAGCTTTTTTCTGTTTTTTTTAGGCTAATCTTGAGTTTAGCTAATATTTTGGCCTTATGCTAGCTGTTTTGGCTAATCCAGTCTTCTTTCAGTTTTTAGGCTATTTTGAAGTTTAGTTAAAATTTCAGCTACATGCTAGATATTTTGGCTAATTTGGGCCTTTTTTGGAGTTTACAGGAGTTTACCTAATGTTTTAGCTTTATGCTAGCTGTTTTAGCTAAATTAGATATTTTTTCTAGTTTTTAGGTAATTTGGTGTATAGCTAAAATGTCAGCTACATGCTAGCTATTTTGGCTAATTTGGGCTTTTTTCCCAGTTTTCAAGGCTAATTTGTTTAGCTAGTATTTTAGCTTTATGTTATCTTTTTTGGCTAAATTAGACATTTTTCCAGTTTTTAATTCTAATTTAGCATTTAACCAGCATTCGAGCTACAAGCTAGCTGTTCTGGCTAATTTGTGTTTTTTTTTTCAGTTTTTTAGGTTAATTTGGCATTTGGCTAATATTTTAGCTTTATGCTAACTGTTTTGGCTCATTTAGTCTTTTTTCATTCTTTTAAGATAATCTGGAGTTTAGCTCATAGTTTAGCTTCATGCTAGCTGTTTGGGTAAAATTAGACCTTTTCCAGTTGTTAAGGCTAATTTGGCATTTAGCAACATGCTAGCTGTTTTGGCTAATTTAGGTTTTTTTAGTTTTTTTGCTTTTTCGGCTAATTTGGCATTTTGCTAATATTTTAGCTAGCTATCAGCTTCAATATTTTTAGCCAACAGTTTCAGCATCTTCAGCCATTAAACTGTCACAGGTAATGCTACATATCTAGTTTTTAAAATGTTTTATTTTTATTTTTTCTGTGAAGATAGATTACAGAAATGTATTATGTAGAAGTTGGCTTTGCGTGGCTTTCTGGAAAACTATAAATCTTTACGTTTAGGTTTTGATTGGTACACTTTTCCGACCCGCCCCCCACCAGAGAAGAAAACAGTTGTGTGGCCCTCACAAGGAGAAGTTTGGGGAGCCCTGGTTTAAAGTGTGTTGCAAACAGCTGTCAGTGACTGATTTCCCAGATCTAGTCAGCCCTGATGTGTTACAGGTCCTGCCTGACAGTCCATCAGACATTGCATTTTCTGTGGATCCATTCGTTCCTCCAGCCTAATACTACCTGTCCTCTCTCTTACAGCAGGTTCCTATAAATGTGTCTCTATAATTTAAGAGAGACATTGTACAGCTGTGGAGAGGGACTGAGAGGTCGGTGTTTGGGGGTCCAGGGTAAGGTTTGTGTGCTTTGGTGGGGCTCCTACTTTCACAGGTTATCCTCTCTTCTAACCCTGAAAGTTGTCCTCAACCTCCTGCGTTTTCTCTTCCCTCTTTAAGTAAAATGCCCTCTGGTGTGGAACTCGTACTGTTTCGTACTGTGTACTGTGTGTATATTATTGTGTCACATTGATTTAGTGTTTGTGAACACATCTCTCCTCTAATTTATCCCTTTGTTTGACTATCTTCTCTTCCTTTCACTGTGTCAACCATAAGTTTCTTTCCAGGTGTGCGCACTGTGCTGTTAAGCTGGTTATCAAGATAGACTGGCTTGCCAAACTAAACCAAACACGAACAAACACATAAAAGAAAAAAAAATCCTTTGAGTGAACTTGTTAATCTCTGTCTACTGTAATCAGCCCTATTACTGTTTACTTTCATGTCAAGAAAACCTTCTGACATATAAAGAGAGCTCTTCTGTTTGTTTACATCGGCTCAGCTGTTTGCAGCTGGTTTAGGGTCCCCGTTTCTCTCTACTTCCCATCTAACTGTGTGGGTCCTCTCTTCCTTTGCTTCTGTCTTTCGTTCTCCTTCTGTCTCTATCTGTGTAGGTGTCTATAGTCAGCCTTATAGCTAATGCTTTGGGTTACTCCGATCTAGGCCCCATTAAATCACTCAGGACACTGAGGGCCTTGAGACCCCTCAGGGCCCTGTCACGTTTTGAAGGCATGAGGGTAAGACCCCAGACACCAGGCAGCTGGTCCTTTTGCATGACAAAAAAAAAAGATCAACGCATGTTAGAGTTGGAAAAATGAAAAATCCAAATATTTCTAAGGACTAAACTAACTCGCTGAAAGCAGAAAAGACTTTTTTCTTTTTGCATGGATGCAGATCATTTCAGATGGTCGTGATGCATCTGATTTGATTGATCACATTTCATTTCATATAAGTATATTCTATACTACAGTTTTAAGCACTGATTTCAAAAGTACTGACAAAAAGAACCCCAACATTTTTCAGTGAAAGATGCACCACATTACAACCAAAACTCGGCGCTTTTGTTTGCTAGCTCAGAAACAACAGAGAGGCTGGTGTGAACTTTCACTCCAAACATGCATTCTGCAGAGACTCTCCTCAACCATCTAACATTTCTGAGGAACCAAAAACAACTTTACCTTTCACCGCAGTAGGTATTGGTTCTGCTCTAATACCAGTCGACTTCCACTCAAACCTGTGAGGGTTTGGATCAGCCTCTTGTTGTTGCAACAAAAATGAAAAATAAATCCCAAAGAAATCCGACCTGCCTGTATGTAGGCTTAGCATTCTCTGACTTATGCTCTGCCTGGACCCCCTGATCCTATCAGTTTGGCTTTGGCATTGTCACACTGGAAGACCAACAAACTTCTGGTTGCATACTCCCTTCCCTCGCCATCCTTGCTCATCATTCCTTGGTGATTCTCATCACCATGATATCATGATCACCGTTTTGCAGAACTATAAAGTTATCATGTAGCTGCACTGTGGCAGTATTGCATTATAAACAGAACACCACAATATAACAAGGAATTTTGACATGTAATGCTTGTCTATATCGCTTTGATGAGTTTTTGTTTCCATGGTGCTTGTGTGGAAAAATGCACATTTATTTTATTTGAAGGGTTTATTTTTTATATAAAAAAGTGACTTCTCGTCTTATATGCCTGATACCACAGACATATTTGTACAACCAGAAACAGTGTTGATTGGATACGTTAAGAAGGAGTGTAACAATATTTTTAAATGTTCACTTGGACATAAAAAATACAGATAACTGATAGCATAAAAATACAACTGAGTAAAAAGAATCTCCTTAAAGCAGCACTCTTAACAGCTCATTTTACTTAAAAATAATACAATTCTGTTTAAAATTTAAGCTACGAGTTGTAGTGAATGGCCGCTCCCTTTTTGTCCCACCCCCAATGGCTGAGCGGCTGTAACACGCCCCTTTGGCTCTGCCCCCACTACCTTAGCGCCTGTAACACACCCTTCTGGCTCCGCCCCCACTACCTTAGCAGCTGTAACACACCCTTCAGGCTCCGCCTCCACTAGCTTAGAGGCTGTAACACACCCTTCTGGCTCCGCCCCCACTACCTTAGCGGCTGTAACACACTCTTCTGGCTCCGCCCCCACTACCTTAGCGGCTGTAACACCCTTCTGGCTCCGCCTCCACTAGCTTAGCGGCTGTAACACCCTTTTGGCTCCGCCCCCACTACCTTAGCGGCTGTAACACGTCCCTCTGGCTCAAATCTCCTGGAGGAGACTAAATTTGTAGACACACCTAAAGGTTTTGTTTGATTTTTTTTTTTTTTTTTTTTAATGGCAGTCTCTTCCTAAGGTCAAAGGTCAACTAAACTCTGGTTGTGGTTGTAAACTAAAATTTTATAAGGATCTCTCAAGCTAAAGTTTTCTTTGTGACACTTTATAAGAAGATTCCTTAGTTAACTACTCATAAACATTAACAAGCATTAGTAATGTGGTATCAAGGTGTTTATTTATTATTAACTTACAAGAATTTTATAGAACTTTGCTAATATTGAGAGTTTTTTATAAAGGATTAATGAATAATAAACGTCTACATGAATTTTATCTAAACTCGTAAGTCATGTATAATAAATAAATAAATGTCTTAGAAACAGCTTAATACACATTAGTACTGCTTGTTAATGTCTTATAAGTAGTTAATTAATGAATTTTTGAATGTCTTCATAAGCGGTTTACTTACACTCATATTTGTGGCTGATTCCAACAGAGTCTAAAGAATAAAATTCCTAAATTCCTTCAAAAATCCCAGTTGACGTTTGATTAGTTTTGAGTGCTGCTGAGGATGGAACACTCGCTAAGACTGACATGAGTTAAAAAACAAAAACCTGATGAAAAAAAATGTGCATTTCCACTTGAGTGTGTGTTGATGGTCTCACCTGTGAACACCTGTGTGCAGCAGGTGTAGGACTCTCAGGTAACGTTGGTGTTTCCTGGCTGCTCTCCTCAGGTGGTCGTGAACGCCTTGGTGGGGGCCATCCCCTCCATCATGAATGTGCTGCTGGTGTGTCTCATCTTCTGGCTCATCTTCAGCATCATGGGTGTCAACCTGTTCGCTGGAAAGTACTATTTCTGTTATAATGACACAGCCGAGGAGATGTTCCTCCCAGATCAAGTCAACAACAAAACCGAGTGTCTCGCTCTCATAAATGACAATCACACCGAAGTCCGATGGAAAAATGTTAAGATAAACTTTGACAATGTGGGAGCAGGATACCTGGCATTGCTGCAAGTGGTGAGATATGTTCATTGGTGGTTCATGTTGACGATTTCTTGGGAAATAAAAAGATTTTAAACACATTCTCTCCTAACAGGCGACTTTTAAAGGCTGGATGGACATTATGTATGCAGCTATAGATTCCAGAAAGGTAGGATTCTGCATGCTCCATTTCTGGCGTTTTCAGCTCCCTCTTTGTACTGTAAACTATTTTTGTCATTTTTCAGGTTGAAGATCAGCCCATCTATGAGGACAACTTGTATATGTATATCTACTTTGTCATATTCATCATCTTTGGCTCATTCTTCACCCTGAACCTCTTCATCGGTGTCATCATCGACAACTTCAACCAACAGAAGAAAAAGATAAGATTCTTTTGGTTTCAGAAAATACTGCTTTGGGTCTAAATGAGAATTGTCCCAATTTTTGTTAAACTTAACTTTATTTTATTGCGTAAAATCTGCTTTTTGAGAGTAAAGTCATGAGGGGTTTATTTTAGGAAACCCTCTGTAAATTTGAAAGAAAAAGTCAGTTGAGACAAAAATGTTCAGAGTTGTTTTCCCAGATCAGTTACACCTGGGAATTTCCTGAAATGATCAGTACAGTTGGTAAACTGGAGTCAGCAGCACATTACAACATAACCTGCGATAATGCTAGAGTGAATGCTTTTTGTTGAAAGTATCACTGAAGATTCTGAGGCTTTTCACTGAAAATGGTGAAGTAATTTACTTCAGTTGCTGAAGGGATTTGCTGAAAATGCAAAAGCTATTTGCAAAATTTTAATTTTCCAAAATAATGGAAATTTTGTTCGAGAACTATAAAAAAGAGCGCTGAAGGTGACCTAAATTTCTGATAAATGTGCAGTAAGATTGCTTAAAAATCCCTAATACATGCCAATTTGGCTAAATATTTAGGTTGTTGTTAAATATGAGCTAAACTCCAAATTAGCCCCAAATAACTTTAGTAGATGCCCAGTTATCCAAAAAAGCTAGCTCGTTGCTTAAATACTAGCTGAACTCCAAATTAGCCAAAATTCCTCAGTAAATAACAAATTACCCAAAAACTTTAGCCTGTTGCTAAAATATAAGCTAAACTCCAAGTTAGCATAAAAAACCTCAGTAGGTGACAAATTATCCAAAAAGGCTAGCATAGTGTTTAATTACTACCTAAACTCTAAATTGCCTAAAAATTTGTCAGTAAATTAAATTAGAAAAAAGTTACTCAAATATCAGCTAAACTCTTATTTTTTTAATTACTGTAAGAGATGAAAACGTAGCTCATGAATATATTTAAAGGTTTGTTGTTAATCTACTTAGAAATGTAAAGATTTTCTTAGTCATTTCCTATGGGGCATATTATGCTCAATATTTCAAAAACTGTAACGTTTATGAATACAAAAACTACAAGCAGTAATGTCCTGAACGAGCTAAACGTTTTGATACCAAGATTACTGAAATCTCGGAAAGTGTGATTGAGTTTTTATGTGTAGAAACACATAGGGAAAGGATCAGGAGAATCACTGTAGTGAGAAAGCTGACTAAACATTCACACAAGAAGAGCAGAGGTTATTCATCTCTCTGCGTAATAATATATATGAATAATAAACTATACACTCACATTTCGTATGTGCACAATTGTGGAAATGTTTTTCTTCATTTATAAAAATGTCCTAAACAAAAACTAACAGATTGTAACCAAACTGTTTTTCTCACTTTACTTTGGAGGTCAAGACATCTTCATGACTGAAGAACAGAAGAAATATTACAACGCAATGAAAAAACTGGGGTCCAAGAAACCTCAAAAACCAATACCCAGACCACAAGTAAACCATCTTCTTCTGTACGCAGAAATAGTGGTTTTGTGAGGGAAACATGACAGTCGACAATCTGTTTCCTGATTTTCTCCTCAGAACAAATTCCAGGGGATGGTGTTCGACTTTGTGACCCAGCAGGTTTTTGACATTTCCATCATGATGCTGATCTGCCTCAACATGGTCACCATGATGGTGGAGACAGACGACCAGTCAGAGGAGACGGAGAACGTCCTTTACTGGATCAACTTCATCTTCATCGTGGTCTTCACCTGCGAGTTTGTGCTCAAGCTCTTTGCACTCCGACACTACTACTTCACTAACGGCTGGAACATCTTCGATGTGGTGGTGGTCATCCTT
Source organism: Oryzias melastigma (assembly GCF_002922805.2). NCBI lineage: Eukaryota > Metazoa > Chordata > Actinopteri > Beloniformes > Adrianichthyidae > Oryzias > Oryzias melastigma. The sequence goes on from NC_050516.1 coordinate 33,570,083, forward strand.
TCAATCGTGGGTAGGTCTTCCAAAGAAGAGAGGGGCGGGGTTGACCTGAGATGGTCTGGGACCTTTCACAAAAATCAAATATTATTTAATCAACATATAATTCAGTTCTATTTATACAGCCCAAAATCACAAAAAAGAAAGTCTCATTGGGCTTCATGCCTGTAATGGTACAGAAGAAGAAGGTCAGTCATGAAATATAAACAATAGCTAAAAACTAAACAGACTAAATAAAACTGGTGATCCGTGTCCTTAGATCCTCCTTCCCCGAGAGGAAAAACTCCTAAAAAACTTGATTTAGGAAAACCGAAGAAACCTCAAGGGATGTCCACATGAAGGAGAGATCTTCTCCCAGGGCGGACAGGTGATTTACCAGGACTGTTAAAGAAGAAATAACTCTAACTCTACAAGTATATATCTGAATAGAGTTCAGATGAGCCAGAGGCGTGGTCAACGGCCAAGACGAGCCAGAGGCGTGGTCCACGGCCAAGACGAGCCAGAGGCGTGGTCCGCGGCCAAGACGACCTGGAGGCGTGGTCTGCGGCAAAGAAGAGCCGAAGGCATGGTCCGCGGCCAAGAAGAGCCAGAGGCGTGATCCATGGCCAAGACGAGCCAGAGGCGTGGTCCAAGGCCAAGAAGACCTGGAGGCGTGGTCTGCGGCAAAGAAGAGCCGGAGGCGTGGTCCACGGCCAAGAAGAGCCAGAGGCGTGGTCTGCGGCCAAGACGAGCTAGAGGCGTGGTCCACGGCCAAGAAGAGCCAGAGGCGTGATCCACGGGCAATAAGAGCCAGAGGCGTGGTCCGCGGCCAAGACGAGCCAGAGGCGTGGTCCGCGGCCAAGAAGAGCCGGAGGCGTGGTCCGCGGCCAAGAAGAGCCAGAGGCGTGATCCATGGCCAAGACGAGCCAGAGGCGTAGTCCACGGCCAAGACGACCTGGAGGCGTGGTCTGCGGCAAAGAAGAGCCGGAGGCGTGGTCCGCGGCCAAGAAGTGCCAGAGGCGTGGTCCACGGGCAAGACGAGCCAGAGGCATGGTCCACGGCCCTCCCTCGGAGGGGAGTGGGAAAAAGGAACAACACCTGAATCACACTACACCAAACAGAAGCACAGAGAGTTACATATAATAAAGAATAAAGAATAGAGGAGAGGTGAAGAACATGAGAATAGAAAACAGATCCCCACAGCTGATGTGGATAATAACAATGATAGATAATCTAAAATTTTTAGTGAATCAATATTAATCTAGACCCCATGAGAGGTACAGCAGAGGGGATCGACTGCCAGGGTCCGGGTTATCAAACCAACTTCCCTATTGAACATTATCTGCCCTGACGAAACTTTAAAAGAGGAAGGCCCCAAAGAGACAAACACCACTGAATTGAATTTTTGATGTATGAAAAAACCCTGTTGCCACTGTGCCAGCAGGTTGAATCAAGACTAAACAAAACACAATATCAGAGAAATGAGAAAAACAAAATGCTGGGTGAACCAGAAGACGACAATTCCAACATCGTTGGTAAAAAAAAAAAAAAAACTGTTGATTTTGGGATGTTTCCTGCTTCTTCACTGAACATTTTTTCTCTTTTGTGTCTCCTTAACTTCAGGGATGTTTCTGGCCGACTTGATCGAGAAATACTTTGTGTCGCCGACTCTCTTCAGGGTGATCCGACTGGCCCGAATCGGCAGAATCCTCCGTCTCATAAAAGGGGCCAAAGGAATCAGGACTCTGCTGTTCGCTCTCATGATGTCACTTCCTGCCTTGTTCAACATCGGCCTGCTGCTTTTCCTCGTCATGTTCATTTTCTCCATTTTTGGCATGTCCAACTTTGGCTATGTGAAACACGGGGCTGGAATAGACGACATGTATAACTTTGAGACTTTTGGCAACAGCATGATCATCCTGTTCATGATCACCACGTCTGCTGGCTGGGACGGCCTGCTGCTGCCCATTCTCAACTACCCTCCTGACTGTGACCCTCTTTTGGAGAACGCTGGCACCCCTGCCACTGGAGATTGTGGCAACCCATCGGTGGGCATTTTCTTCTTTGTGATGTACATCATCATTTCTTTCCTAATTGTGGTCAACATGTACATTGCCATCATCCTGGAGAACTTCAGCGTGGCCACAGAGGAGAGCGCCGACCCGCTCAGCGAGGACGACTTTGAGACCTTTTATGAAATTTGGGAGAAGTTTGACCCTGATGCGTCCCAGTTCATCACCTATGCCAAGCTCTCTGACTTTGCTGATGCACTTGAACACCCACTCCGCGTGCCCAAACCAAACACCATTGAGCTGATCGCCATGGACATGCCGATGGTGAGTGGAGACCGCATCCACTGCCTGGACATCTTGTTCGCTTTCACCAAGCGCGTGTTGGGTGACAGCGGGGAGCTGGACATGCTAAGGCAACAAATGGAGGAACGTTTTGTTGCAGCTAACCCTTCAAAGGTCTCTTACGAGCCAATTACCACCACGCTGAGGCGGAAGCAGGAGGATGTGTCAGCCAGGATCATACAGAGGGCTTACCGCGTCTACTTGGCCCGACGAGGTTTCGTCTGCAAACGTAAACCAGTCAACAACACCGTGGAGAACGGCGGTAACAATCAGGAACAAGACAAGAAGGAGGGCACTCCTTCCACAGCCTCTCTGCCCTCCTATGAAAGTGTAACCAAACCTGACAAGGAAAAACAGGACGACAACAACGAGGGCAAAGGAGGGAGGAAAGAGAAGGGACGAAACCAAAAAGACGTACGAGAATCTAAGTGTTAGACTGGAGGACGAACAACAACCAAGATTATTGTGTTGCAAAGCGGGAGGAATATCACTCACACAGATGTACAGATTCTTTCATTGCAAGTCTGAAAAAATAGTCTTCAATAATTTTGTTTACAGACTTTATCAGCGCAGAGGGAAGCAGCGTGGTCTGTAAAAGCACGAGAACCTATGACTTTTGGTCAAACCAAATATAATCAGCATACTGTGTTACATTGTTCTATCTAGACTGCTGATCGAGCGAAAAGGAAATGGAAACAGACCAGAAAAAGTCTGGTGCTTTCCCTCCATGGGTCTACAGATAAGAGAAGTGACTCTATCTTAAGAGATGGTGCCCGGATGAAAAGGAGCAGATTCCTGTGGAAGAACGTGTTGTCTAAGTAAAACCAGTTAGCTGCTTCATGTTCAAAAAATCTCTCCAAGCAGCTGGCGAGTTTTTGTGTCACTGAGCACTGCAATGTACAGATGTGTGCGCGTGGCTTCCTCTGTGGCAGAGTGTCCACTGGTGAGTCAGAGACCGAAAGGGGTTCAACTTTTTTTTATTTAATGCTAGAAATTGTTTATTTTAGCAGCAGAAATGCAATTGATAAATAAGAAAAAGAAAAAAAAAACAGTTTAACCATGTCACTTAACTCCTCTACTGATTTGTTATCTCCACATCCAAACGTTTGTTTGTCTGTTTGTTGATCCTTATGTTCCTTTATGTTACATAGGCTTTCACACCCAAATTGGTTTAAAAAAAAGGTCTGTTTATTTTGGAGTCAACTTGGGCCAAGGGCTTACATTTACTCAGAAAGATTTCCAAACAAATACATAAATAATGTGCTTGTTCAATGCATAAAAATGACTTGCATGATGGCATGTTTTGATCAGAAATCTTGCATGCATAGTCCACAAGACACTAATACTAAGACCACGCTGGTGGCTCAACTGTACGACTGAGACGTTTTCACAGAATTTGGAAGATCAGAGTTATTTGCGCAGCTGAATTAGCAGCAGGTCGGCGGGATGAGAGCGATGACATCGTCGGGTCATCGCCTCGACCCGCCTCATGGAAATGATGTCCCTGCAGGCAGACAGAAGACACATCCTCTTTCTTTGCTGGTGTTTTTTTATTGTGAAAGGTGAAGAGAAAGCTGCCTGTTTGCTTCTAGAACTGTCTTGTTTTTCAGGCACCGCACTACAGAGCTTAAAGCTTCCATTCGTACTTTCCATCCACCTATGTGACGCTCCATACCATCTGCCTTGACTTTCCGTTGCGCGATTGGGGAGGAGTCAGAGTGACGCCCTCCGTTCTCTTAATGTTTCTCTGAGGGGGGATAGACCTTTCTGAAAGGGCTGAGAAGAGATGAAATCAACCTGATTTACTTGCAAATGTACTTTATGTTTGCTTTTCTATGCTACAAGTTCAAGGATGATACGTTGGATCCAGTTGAGAGGGAAGTGGTCTTGTGGAATCACCGGTGTTCTGTTGTGCAATGGTTGATGAGAACCCTGAATGTGGAGAAGCCAAAGAGATCCTCCTTGTTCCCCCTTGTTGCCCATAAATGGGTGGAGTTTGCCCCGCCCCTTCTACATTTCTATCGTTTGCTGTTAATAGACAGAGACACTAAACACATATGCAATGCTTGAAAAATTCTCTTTTTCTCAGGAGATATTATAGATCAGCTCTGCAAGAAAATGCAAGTGATTGTGATGGGAGTGTTTATGAAATCACGTTTTAGGTTTTTCAATGTCATTCAGGTAAACAGGGATCCTGGCTGGGTGAGTGGAGGCTCCGCCCAGAATCATAGGGCTAGAGGCATCTCAGTGAAACGCCAACACTGCTCGTGCTTGTTGTGGTTGAGACTGAAGGCTGCTTGTGTTCAGAGACGATCACAGGTCCACTGTTGGCTTGAACAAACGCCCCGAGTTTCCTCTCTGACCGTTTCTCCTCATGTTGCTCCGCCCATTACAACTACCAAATAACCTGAGGGCGCCGGATGTATTTCATTGGTATTGTGAGCCTGAGCACCACAGTCGACCTTTTGCACTTCCTGTTGTGCAGTGATGTCACTTTTCCTGTTGATGATTAACGCCCTCAGCCATTTTCAAGGTCCAGTTGCTGCATGAGAATCAGAATCGGTGTCAACCAAATAAAGCGGATTGATGAGAAGCTAAAATCCACCACCGTTCATTTACTCCAAGATTTCTGTACAGTATTGGTGTGACATTTCAGAGAAAACAATCCTATTTCAAAAGCTAATTCTTCATCCCTTTGGTTAAAAAACGAAGTGAACGAAGACTGGACTTTTTAAGAAACTATAAATATTGTAATATATTGTTTTAACAGCATGTGTAGTTTTTTATAATTATGGATTACCTTAAAAACTACAGCTAATAATGTAACACTTAATAAACCTAAATAGAATGGCTTCCAGCTGATGTCCCTCGTCACACTTGTTAGGCTGTGATGCGCTGTTAAGTGGGGTAGATTTCTTTTCTTGGGGGGTCACTTTCACAAAAACATTGAAGTAAGCTAAACATTTCTTTATTTAAAAAATGGAAAAAGTATTTAGAAACTTTATAAATCAGCCCGCACATATACAGTTCAACATATACAATATATATATTCCTCCTCACACACAAACATATATATTTATATACATAGTATATGTATATAAATATATATATTTATTTTAGGACGATGTATGTAACTCTCCTGTCCACTCCTTGCATCGAGGTGAAAGTCAAAGTGTTCTTCTTTGGGGGGACGTTAGGAGAAAAACCAAAACCAAGCCTGCTCGGCACTTTGGCATTGTGGGTTTGAGCGTTCGGTGCATGGTGTTGTGCTGGCTGCTTGCTGTGGATCGTGGAGTCTGCCTTGGGGAGAGGACTGCACAACCAGCATACCTTTCTGTACCTGTGTGACGACGTCTGGCTTGTGATTTCCTCTGTTGCAAACGAAAAGACGGACGCGATGCCGCTGGTTCACGAGGGTTGCCTGTGAGCCACGAACCACTCTGTGTGATGAAGCTTTGCTTGCTGCAGCTGAAACCCTCCGCCTCCCCGAAGGGTTTGAAATAATCTTTCATTTTACCGTCACTTTTAATATTCTGTCAAATGATTTAAGGTTAAGTTGTTTTAACGTGTCTGCTGTGTGTTTGTTAACTGTGCAATATCTCTTAACGGCACGTGCCTTTTTAGCTTTCTATTTAGTGGAATCAGCAGTGATGACCTCATCACCCACAGAGCCAATCAAAACAGAGCACGATGAAGAAGAATGATCTCAGACTAAAACTCATAGCATAGTGTTAGTGGACTAACACCGTGTAAAGTCATGTTAGTTCGTGCTCTCTGTGTTTCCTTGTTGCTGGCTAATGGGCTAACAGAGAAACAGCTTGCCTTTTGTTTTACTCCCTCTTATTGATTTCAAGATGTTGGTTCACTCTTTTCTTTTGTCGCATGACTGATTTCATTTTTCTATCTGAAAATAGGTTGATTGAAAGATAAAATCTTTTGACTGTCATTATTCTTTTGCCACTAACAGAGTCAGAACGAAGACATATGTTGCACAACCACATGGGACAAAGTTATTGACAACCAGTGAACGAATGTCTTCATTTGAGCACGAATCTATTTCCAACCAATAAAGCAGCCTTCCAGTTGTCCCTCTGGCTGGTGTCGTTCTTGGTTCGAACGCTGCAGCATTTCATCGAAGAAGGAATCGCTCAGTCCCTCAGGATTTTAGAGGATGCAGTCCCAAGCCTGGTTTCTACGGAGCGGTCCGGTCCGGTAAGGAGTAGAGCGGGATGGACGGTAAGGAGTAGTGCGGGACGGTCCGGTAAGGAGTAGAGCGGTCCGGTCCGGTAAGGAGTAGAGCGGGACAGATGGTAAGGAGTAGAGCGGGACGGTCCGGTAAGGAGTAGTGCGGTCCGGTAAGGAGTAGAGCGGTCCGGTCCGGTAAGGAGTAGAGCGGGACGGTCCGGTAAGGAGTAGAGCGGTCCGGTCCAGGCGAGCATTTCCACTCAGCTTCAACTGAACGGTTTGTTTTCACGGCGTGGTGTAGACCGCTAGCGTGTCATTGGCTTTGTCCAAATTCCCTCCCTAATCCCTAACTACTCAAAACTAGGGGTGTTACGGATCACAAAACTCACGGTTTGGATCGTGTCCTGGTTTTAGGGTCACGGTTCGGATCGTGTCCTGGTTTTAGGGTCACGGTTCGGATCGTGTCCTGGTTTTAGGGTCACGGTTTTAGGGTCACGGTTTTAGGGTCACGGTTCGGATCATTTTTTGATCAGTAAAAAGGAAAAAAAAACAAAAGAAAAATAGAATAGAAAAGTCTAAAATAAGTTTTCTCAAAAGCTTTTAAACATATATTTGAGAAAACCTTTACAAAGTACTTCAAAGCATAAAGATACACTCACAGATATTTGAACAGAAACACAAATGTAAAAACGTGTAGTTTCTGATGACATTTACACATCTGGAGACCAAACCTACAAAAACGGAGAGAAAAGAATGATGAATATGCAATATTTACCGTCCCTCACCTCCCAATGTCCAAATTAAATCTTAAATGAAAAAGTCGAGGTTCACGTGTGACCCGACCCATAGCCAGTGATCCGTACGGACCACAGATCATCCGTGATCCGTTACACCCCTAGTAAAAACTATCTAGTGCCCTGAATTTTTGAAAGAATTCAGACACGATGCTCACGACTTTTCTTTTGTTTTCCTAATCGCCGGATATGACGTATCGGATAATATGAACATTTCACGATGTTCATTTATGACTCCACTGTGTTCTGATGGTGAAAATGTGGATGGTGTATTCAAATATTACATTTGAAAAAAGTTTTTCTGTTCAAAATTGTTCGACCCCAATGCATTGTGGTCTATATTCGCTAATCTAGTGAGCATCGATGCACGCTAGTTTTCGCAAAGACTTCTGGGAAATTTCTAGTGCACTGGATTTTGGAATGAGTAGATTCGGACAGCACTAGAACATGGTGAACGCACAATAATAGCGAGTATGGGGAAAACTGGACACGACTAGAAAAGCAACGACCATGGAGGTCATCCAGCTGCTCGTCTTTTCCTGTCTTCACTTTTAGTACATCGTCTGGAACGGGAAGTTAACGTTGTTTGAAAGAAGATTGCAGCTAAGAAGAATACCGCCATACAGAGGAAAACAGAAACGCTAGCCTAGCGCTATACTGGCACTTTCTAATGCTTTTTCTGCCAATCAAATAGGGCTGGGAATCTCACGATACGATACGTGATACATGATGATATCGATCTCTCAAAAGTGCAACGATTGGTTTAAATCATCTCTAATAACTCACATTATGCAGAAGAACACATGTTTTTTAGAAAAATATATTCACGTTTACTTTTTAGCTTGAACACAATCATAATACACAACTTGTGTTTTATTTTATGCAACAAATAAAAGACACTTTAGTGCAAATCAGTAATACTGTCTTTGACAAACATTGACACCAATTTGATTGGAATTATCTGTAAAATTCTGTGTTAATAATAGTAAACATGAACAGCAGTGACAATACTTAGAGCAGAATTGTTGAATTCAATAATTCAAGTAGCTGGCAGACACATTGGTGCAGCAGGCGCCCCCCCATCCACCTCAAAGGAACGTCCCACCAAAGGATGACGAATATGTTTTACAGCCTCTTCAAACCAAAATAAAAGATCAATACTTGAGAACCATCGAGAATCATTTATCACCATAAATCACAATGTTGATATTTTAGCACAACCATACAATCAACAGGTGGCAACAATGCCCCCCCCCCTCCTGTTCTATTTACCTATGGATGGAGGTCAGAACCGTTCAATGGGTCCACTTAACAATGGAAACGTTCAAAATACTGGATCAAACCGGACCGGACTGCTAAGTGGAAACGAGGCTCTTGAATGCAACAACATAATAAATGGTTCAAAAAATGCTTTTTCTTTTACAGCTTAAAACAGCAAATTAAATAATTACAAATTAAGCGACAAATATTGAGCAAAAAAGTCATTTTAACCAGAAAAAACGTCTTTGAGAGGATGCACAAACCCCGTTTCCATGGCAACGGTCATACAAAACATCAAAGTCTGAGATGATCCCTGCTCGGCGGCGCGGGCGTGCGTGGTCCGACGTCAGCAGGACGGCAGGTGTGTGCGTGAGAGCATCCCGGCGCCGCTGTGCGGCGGGGGGGGCAGAGACAGCACTGCAGTGCAGATAGATGAATGCAGCGGCCGGGGCTGAGTCAGCAGCCTGTTCCCAGCAGGCCGAGCTCGTACAGTGCACCGTGAAGCACCTCCTCACCCACAGCAGGAGGAGAAGGAGGCTCCAGAGCAGGAAGGAAAACGGAAGGAGAATCAAAGCATTCACAGAACGGGATGTCCCAGCACATGTATCACAAGGTCAAGAGCTTCATCTGAGATTCCAGTCCTTGAAAAAACAATGAAAGAGGCACTAAAAGCTTTAAAAGTGTGAATAAATGAGGAGATGTTGGATGTTTGCATGTGAAAAACACGAGGAGATGTAGCAGCAAAAGACATTTTAGGATTTTAGCTTATTTTCCAGCTAAATGCAAACAATTTTACTTTAGAGAAACGGTCAGAATTTATTCATTAAAAATGTGATTATAAAGGAAACTTGTAGTTCAGTATATAAGACAGATCCAACCTGATAAACCGGTTGAACTTAGTTTTGTTAAAATGTTTCATTTTGTTGCATCTCTTTGAGTCTTTAAAGTCATTTGTTACAGACATCTAGCGCCCTCTGCTGGAAGGTTTTTTTTAGTTGAGCTAAATGACAGAAAACCAAAACATCCTGTAGAAAAAACCCATTTTCTAGATGTTGTTGTCTTATAGCCTCTTTTTCAGAGCCTGTGAAGGTAACATCAGTTTGTTTCAGGGCGACTTCATCAAGACGGGACATTTATAGTTTTCTCTGCTGTACATCCCATCAATACCTGATTTTCATTGTAAAGTACAAACATGGATGAATTAAAGGATTAAAACGAGAATAAATGAGTTCCAGTCCATCTGAGTGGAATGTCAGGATGTCTGCAGGTGTTCAGGCTCACCTTTACCTGCTCAGATTCCTCACAAACAGGAGACATTTACTCAACAAAGACAGACGTTTATTTAATGCTCAGTTCAAAACATTCCCACAAACATTTACTATGAGAGCTTATTTAGCTGAGTGAAGTCAACATACGGCTGAGTATCGATGATCAGATGTGAGGAGGTGAAGATGTCTGAGTGCAGCCATTCAGTCTGTATTCTTTGAACTATTTTAAGAATATTCAATGCAAATAAACTATTTAATGAACATTTATTGCAATGGAATACTTTCATTTATTTACCTAGAAAACAAACACGTCTAAACTACGTTTTTACCTAAATCACTGTCAATTTTTCTGCACCAGTTAGCGTGTCATTGTTAGCGTGTCATAGTTACCGTGTCATTGTTAGCGTGTCATAGCTAGCGTGTCATTTCTGACAGTTCTTCTTGATATCAAACTCATTAAAAACAGCCACAGTTTCTTGTCATAGTAGCAGAGCTGAACAAACAATTATTTTAATAGTCGAATAATCACCAATTATTTAAACCGATTAGTCGACTAATCCGTTTGTGTGTAAACTGGATGTAAAACACGCATCTTAACTATCATTAGCTTTAGTAAAAACTAGATATGTCACATTACCTGTGATAATGCTAGTGTGAATGCTGGAAGCTGAATTTGGCTGGATGCTAGTGCTGATAGCTGAAAACGATTAGTTAAATGCACAATTAGCCTAAACATCCTTAATAAAAAGCCTAAATTAGCCAAAACAGCTAGCATGCAGCTGAAATATTAGCTACACTCCATATTAGCCAAAAAAATCTTAATAAATCCCAAAATAGTCCAAAAAGTTAGCAGAATGTTATAACGTTCAGCTTTACTACACTCTGACTCCATGTAATATAAAGTAACGACTAATCGACCATATTACTAGTCGATTAGTCGACTAATCGTGGCAGCTCTACATCGTAGGCAGACACAGTCGTTTGATATTTCACTGAAAACATTTTCCGGTTTCTACCTGTCCTGAAGTGTTCTTCAGTGTTTTTTTTATTTACAGTCGACATTTTAGAAATGAGCTAGAAAGTGTCACAGAAGGGTTCCATGACGGTGAGGCTCCAGGTCTATGACGGCTTCAACATAAAGTAACCAATCAGCAGTGGCGGGCCGTCAGGGCCTGCAAGGCCTTCTCTGCTGGCCTAAAAATATCTGAATCACAGACTGATATTAATTATTATTTATTTCCGTGAATACGTATTCTATAATTCCAAATGCTCTGTCTTCATCCTTTCATTGCTGTCTCCCTGGCTGCGCTGCTTCCAGACGTGTATTTTCCTATTTAAGCATTAACCAATCACATTGCAGCACCATTTGTTGCTAGGGTCAAAGAAATCTGCCCGGAGGCCTTCACAATCAGTTCTGCGGGCCCTGTAGCATACAATAATTGTCGACCAAACTGTTGCTTCAACCAATCAGATCTGGAGGAGACCACGTGCTAGGCCAGCTAGAAGGCCCACGGAAACGTCAGGATTTTCACGAGCTTTGATTGGACAGCTCGCAGCTCGCTCTGGTTCTGCTGACGGACACAGGTGCCGAGGAGCGGCGTGTCAGGTTTGAAGATGTTACCAGTGGAAAGCGTCTGATCGTCTGATTTTTGGTGGAAAATGAATGTCTGGGTAAAGTTGTGGCACAGTTTTGTCTGGCACGGGTAAAGGAGTTCCGTGACTCCATTGAGCGGGAGTGAAGCTGAAATCTACGAGGCTCCTGAACGCACCACGGGCGCGTGCAGCGCAAAATCCTCGCGCAAATATTATTTTCCAGACACAGACCTTGATCTATCACAAAAACTGATGTTTGTCTTCCTCCTCGACCACAAGAGGCTTCAGGAATACCAGAACATTTCCCGCATGCAGCCTTTTCCAGCTTATCACAGCCACGGAACACTTTCTATCTGTGAAACGCACGGATTCTGCACGACAGAGTGATTGAAATCTTCTTGAGGATAGAAAGGATGGATTTTGTGTTTAAATAATCTGGATTTTTGGTGAGTAAAATTTTGCTATCTCCCTACATAATATTGAAATTTTATCAGGTTATTTTTTATGCTTTTGGTGTGTGTGTGGCAGCTGTACCTGCAGTAGAAGTTTTATTGCCATAAAATAGTTAATGAGGGTTGGGTTGATTCGGATGGAGCACTACTGAAGGCCTAGGTGTGAAATGCACGGCCCGCCACTGCCAATCAGCATCCAGAAATCCCACAGAAAACGCTGCAGCCTGCGAAGATCTAATGAAGGGAGCCTGCAGGCTGGTAGAACTTTAAAAGCGTGCCGGACTTTGGACATGCCTGGTTGACAGAGTAAATTATTACCAGTGTATTACCTTTATGGGTAATCTGGAGTTTGCAGTGATGCATTACTCTTACTGGAGCATGTTTGGAGGCGGTGAAAACAGGAACCAGCAAAAAGAAAAAAGCGTTTTTCTGCCACAAATCCCGTTTAAACCTGATTTATTTACATTAATCCACAACAAAGCAAAACATTAGAACGATCCCATATTCTGACCAACAGTTTACTGATATCTGTAACTTAATTTCTCCTTTCATCTTCCAGCGTGTGGTTTTTGTTGTCCCCAAAACACTAACGTTTTGTGTGTGTTGATCCCAAAAAATTTGAATGAATTTCAATCTATTTTGTAGTTATTACTTTTTCAGAGTTTACTAAAATATTTATATTCCATTTGGATCCAGTGTTAATTTTCCGGATTATTCAAACCAGCAGCAGACAGGATTCTCTGTTGTTGCTTTGACTCAACAGTCTGATCAATAATTATTTATTGATCTTTTTACTTTTTCTAAATGGCTTTATGATCAACATAAACTTCTTTTTTGCTGATGTTTTTATCAGTTCTTCCAACTATAAAGATAATAAGAATACAAAAACATGATTCATTCTACTGTCGGGTTGGAACGAAGGTTTTGGAAAAATATTGAACAAAAAAATCTTATTTCAAATACAGGAAAGAAAATTAAACTATCAAACAAAATGACAGCTGTCCATCATTGTAAGCTATGAACTGTCATGATGTTGTCACGCATGCGCAGTGCAGGAGATTTTCAACCCTTCATCCAAAAACTCTGGATGATGCAAATTTATCGATACTTAGAAGAAATGCGAAACTGAAAGCAAACGACCGATAAGACCAACGTAGATACAAATTATTACTGTACAAAACTCAAAGAGAATGTGCTGATAAAAGTTTATTCAAATGTTGAACTGCAGTACGTGACGTAACCACTAGAGGGCTCCAAAGACATGTTCGAATTAATCGGCCCACCAACAGAAGAGATCCATAAAACACAAAATGTAACTTTTAGTCATAACAGAACGGTTGTATTCTTTGTTAGTTGATTTAATTTTCTTTGTTTAGAAAAAAACGAATTTATCATTTTTTTAATGTGTTAATCTTTCAAAATGAGTCTTCTTATTGTACCAAAGATGTTGATATCTAACAATCATGTCAACGTTGCAGCCTGGAAATATTAAGTTAACTTGTGTTAATTCAGATATTGTCCACGAGAGATGTTTTAACAATAAGGATACACTTTCTGTCGTAGTATTGTGGGAATAACTTCCTATTTTAGTCATTTACTATTTTATTTTGAAAATGCCTGTTAGATGTACCAGGATTTTCCCCTTTTGTTGGAGTGTGTGCATGTGTGCAGACAAAAAGATGTGTATGTGATCACGTTCTCTTGCTCCGGCTGCCCCCGAAAGCTTCAACAGAAAAAAAAAAAAAAAAAACTCAGTTCTGGGTGAATAAAGTTGCTAAAACAAAGACTGTCCCGTCTATTTTCAATGGTGCAACATCGAGCATGGAGGGGGAAGACTAATGATTTGGCTCTGTTGTTGCATCAGATTCTGAAAGTCTTGTGCATGCTGGGTTGATGAGCAAACACAGATCGTGATGCAACACAAAAATTAGAATTAAATATTTTCTATTTATATATTTAGTTTTTAGCTGATCCCAAGCTAAACCTCCAGCCTAATGAAGGTCAGAGAGCATTCATAAGGGAGCTGAAAAGACTTAATTAAACTGACTTAATGCAAAGAAGAAAAGGTTTATAACAAGTTAAAATTTTTACTAAGTGAAAAATGAAATGAACTAGTATGTTGCTCAATCTACCAGCCACTGAATCAGAGTTAGCTTGCGTTTGCAACATATTTTTTTCCAGCTCTTTTAGGTCATATTACTGATAGATGTAAAAATATTATCTAAGGTTGTATTTGGTTGGCCCTGCGACAGACTGGCGACCTGTCCAGGGTGTACCCCGCCTTCGCCCATCAGCAGCCGGGTTAGGCTCCGGCACCCCCGCGACCCCGAAAGGGACTAGGCGGTCAGGAAGATGGATGGATGTATTTGGTTGTTTAAACGTTTTCCATGGTAGCCTCCATTTTACCTTTTCTAACTTGGTTAAAGAAATGTTAAATGAATTTATTACGCACATAAACAAAAACAGTTTTGCTTTAAAAAAAAAATTATAATACCGATAAAAAAAATCTGCATTTAATCCTGTTTCAGGTCAGTAGTAGTTTTTTCAACTCCAAAGTTGAGTCATTTTAATACACTTGCAGGTTTTGGACAGTACTGTATTGCAGATGTCAGTTTTATTCAAACAAAAAGACAAATATGCTTCTTTTTATGTAGATCTTCATTCATTTCAGCGACATAAAAGTGAGGTAGAATATAACAGGTCAAGAACATGAACATTGCTCTGCAAACTGCATGTGAAAATGACAGGAAATAAATACTTCCACATCTGAGGTCTATAAAATGAGGTAGAAATGGTTCCAGAGAATGTAAGACATGACAAATGTACAACCCATCCACAAAGATTGCATCAAAATCATGTTTTAAATCCTTCACACAGTCTCACTTACAGTGTTTGTATTCAGATGAAAAATAGAAGTTTTGTTTTTGGCTTGAACATGTTTCGTCTTTGGGACTCTTAAAGCTTTCCTTGTAAAGAGTTTATTCTAAAAACTCTATAGAAGCATCATTTTCTGTATGGATGCTTCACTCTCTTCATTCGCTTCCAGGTTTTTGGTTTTCCTAAAAGGTCTAGTAGTAAAAGCAACAAAGCATGGCACAGTTGTGATGGTCCAACATCATGGAACTAGCAAACCATGACGAGGTTTTTCTATCATCGCGGTTCCTCTTTGTGTCTGAACTGAAGAAAAACATTTATCAAACTAGTTATTCAAACGTGTGAAGAGAATTCTCTGTTAAGACGTTTGACCAACATGGCGCTCTGCTGCTGATTTGCTAAAGTGTCATCAGGAGTGTTTTCCTGCACCAACACAAACTAGACTAACACTTCACATGTCAATTCATCATCCCACCAAACCTGCACATCTTTACATGAAAAAAAAGGATCATAGATCTAAAAATGTACACTGCAGCATGTAATGTCTATAAACAACAACAAATAAACTGAATCACATTCATCATCTCCGGCCCGGCGCTGAAACTGTCCGATCAGGTGTCAGTTTCGCTCCGTGCCGTCGTAGGTCCGTCGTTTCCCTGAAGTTTCAGCCAAAAACTGCTCCATAAAGCTCTCTACCAACATTACACGGTCATTTAATACATTCATATTTTATCATTGAGAGGTAACAATGTTCTTCCTGAGTATTTAATAACATGACTATAAATCATTCTTCTGAGAAGAAAAAGGAAAAGAAAGAATACTTAAAAATAATAAGCAAACACATTTTTTAAAGAACAAAACTCTGAATCTCATTAGTAATAAAGTCCAATTCATATCATTAATAAAGTCCGTTAATTGCTGGGTATGTGTCTTTGCATTGACCCGTCCACTGGGGGGGGCGAGAGCTGCAGTCGGGAATCGTCGGGTGCTTTGATCCCAAATCCAACCCAAGCAGGGAGGCACTGGGTCCCCTCCTTAGAGTCTTTTGGTATGACCCAACTGTAGATTTGAACCCACAACCTCTCAGTTTCAAGGCAGACACTTAAGTGTATCATTGAGAAAAGGCTTCGTCTGAACCCGGTTACATTATATTATTCAAAGAAACTTTAGCAGACATGGTCATGCAAACAACACTCTTCCAAGATGATTTGCATAAACCCGCATAAGGTCATTTTGTAAATGCTAAACTTTAATTTTCCAAATAAAAGATAAAATCTAATTTCTCTCCTTTACATTACATTGAAAAGAATTTGAATTTAAAGGGCGACTTGGTGTACTCTGCCATGCAACCAGCATTTTGATATGTATAAAGTAGAAAAAAATCAAAGAGCAGAAAAAAATGATGGGATAGAAATCAGCCAAGAATGAAATAAAGACGAGAATATTAAAAAAGAGAAGAAAACATTCACCTGTCAAGGCAAAGTTGTGCACCTCGCCTTGCAGCCAGCAGTGTAGCCGTGATTGTACTGAAATCTCACCGTTTTAGTTATTGCTCTATTTACTTTTTGGTCGGTAAGGATTTTATCTAGAGAATATTGCAGTCAAAGGCCTTCATGCGCATATTATGGCCACAAATAATTGCATCTACCAATCAAGAAGCCAGGAGCAGCTGCCACAGTAGCAGAAAGGAAATAAATAGGATCCTGAGAGAAACAGACATTTAAATTCTTTCTGATATTTATGCAGAAAATACCTGGACCTGAATTCTAAGACTTAACTCAGTTTGGAGGCTAAAATGCTCCATGAATCTTTGGAAAAGTGTTGATCATGCATACAGAGATACCAGTCATGTGCCCTCTTGTGTTTGTCTAGAAAACTACACTTTTGCTGTTCCCAAGTCTCTGTGGTCAAAGAACGGCAGCTGTTTGAAGGGAGCATGGCATCCTCTCCACCGTCTGATGGAGCTGTCAACGCCCACCAGCAGGATCCTCGGCTTGAGAGTGGCCAGCAGGTAATTTCATAGACATTCTCTGCTGTTGAGGAAAGGTGTGTTCCCCTGATACACTCTCCCCTGCCAGGCCTGGGGGTGGGCTGTAGTCTCCCACGCTGCCATAAGGGGGCGATATGAGGGGCTTGACAGATTTGTAGGGCTCTGGGTCTGAAGCCGAGCCGCTGTTGCCGTGTCCGTTACCTTTACTCTGACTGCTGCCATACTTTCTGTAACGGGATACCTCCATTTTGGCGTCCTCTTGTTCGCCCTCCGTCATCTCAAAGGCCTTACGCTTCAGTGGTACCCCAACATCAGAGCTACCTCCAAGGTTGTTGGATGGGTAGCTGTAACTTCCCCCTACCACTGTTGGCCTTGGGGCCAGAGGAGCACTAATTCCAGAGGGTAGATAAGAGGCACTGGGGTGGTTGTACGCTGAGGACAGGCTGGTTTGAGGGTAGCAGCCTGGGGGGTAGTTGTAGACGGGAGTGCTGGTGCTGTATGTTGGCACTAAGGCAGTTGAGACCTGCAGAGAGTGAAGAGGGGCAGGTGGAAGTGCTGCACTTGGCTGAGGGCAGTATCCTGAGGACAGGTAGGTGCTGTTGTAGGCAGGAGGGTATTCCTGAGATGGTGGGGCATTGCAGGAGCCAGTGGCTGTATATCCAGGCTCAGAAGACAAATTGTTGCTGACTACAGTTACACTTCCTGTGGCTGGGATTCCTACAGAGCCAGACCCCACCTTGGTGCCTCCTGCCTCCAGTCCAGGATAACACTCTAAGCCCTGACCCAGAGACCAAGGCTCTGTCTCGGTTTTTAGGAAAGTTCCAGACTCTGCATAGCCCCCTGTGACAGGACGCTCGTAGGACAGCTCCAGCCCTGAGTACTTTTCAGCATAGCGTTTCAGCAGAGATGAAGCCGTGAGAGCAGATATGTCGTCACTGGCCCAAGGATAACCTGAAGACGTGTAGGTGCAGCGGGAAGCGTTAGTGTAGGGCTCGTGTTTGTAGACAGACGGGGGTGAGGTGGTAGAGGTGACATCCAGGTGCTGCTCGGGCCACTGAGGTAAAGGGACAGCGTGCTCAGGGGACCAGTGCATCTTCAACAGACCTACAAGACACAACACAGCAGGAGTTAACTCGAGCAACGGGCAATCTGAGCTTGTCTTGGTTGGACAAAAGTAGTAGTAGAGAGTAGAGTCTACTCTCCAACATAATTTCATCCAAGTAGGATAAACCTTAAGGAGAAGCGTAACCATTTGTCTTCAAAGTGATAAGTCTTTATCAGCCGCCGCACTGGACTCTACTTTAGCTTCTTATATTGAAGCCGTTGTTGGTACACCACAAATGTTCAGCCGTGATGCAGCAGTGGGGCGGTTGGTTCCTGATCTGAAGAATGTGGGTGCGATTCCCACCTTTGTCCGCCCATGTGTCCAAGTGTTCTTGGGCAAGATAATGAACCCCACATTGTCTCTGGTGGAAGATTGACGCCAGTGTTATATATACATATTTACATTTATATATCTAACCTCAACAAAATCCTTGGCAGCCATATATAAATATATATATATATATTTAAATCATATATATGTATATTCATATTATTTATATATATATATATATAAGTTCAACTAAATTATCTCAAATTGGGGAAAAATTAATCACGTTTACCTTTTTTAGTTACGCTACTTCCCCACCACTTCTTATGTGTGAATAATCACAATATTAAATCAAACACAAAACTGTACATTTAGAATATTTATGTTTAATTAAGTGACAATGCACCAGACAATGGATCAAATAGTCTGCTTTTCGTGAAAAAGCGATCTAAACCGAAAAAAACCCAACAATATTAAACTACTACAAACTGACTGAATGTGTATTTCTTCTGTAAATAACCATAGTATAAGTGGGAACATGCCCGACAAATTGTTTTGTTACACACCGCGGAAGAAAAAAAAAGACGAGACAAAACGAAGGACCGCTGCTCTGCAGATGCAAATAAGTCGAGTTAATTGATAAAAACTTGTCAATTCCGGATGATTAATCATGTGTGTTAACGCGTTTCTGTTCACTGCCCTAATATATATAAGTCATACATACATACATATATACACACATATATATATATATATATATATTTATATGTGTGTGTATATGTATGTATGTATATAACATATATATATATATATATATGTTATATATATATATATATATATATATATATATATATATATATATATATATATATATATATATATATATATATGTTATATATATACACACACACACATATATATATGGGGGGGGGGCATATAAAACAAAGATATAGATATATGGATATTAAGGATTAAAACAGTGTTTCTTCATTCAGATCATGATGGATCAGGAGCAGATAAGAGCCCGCGGTTTGAAAAAACTCGTGTTTGTGACACAGTGACTGTTATGGGGGGTCCAAAGTGTCCCTTTCCCTGCTAGAATTCTGATGCATCCACCTGTATACAATTAAATCTGTTGCCAGGGCTGCCACAATTAGTCATTTAGTCAATTATGTCTACTACTAAAATGGTCGAAGAC
>NC_050516.1:33589442-33604681 GCF_002922805.2 Oryzias melastigma
GTGCAAATCCTCAAGGTGTGCCCTGGGTCTACCCCTACCCACACATCCCAATGACATTTCCCGTGAGAAATTCAACATGGAGATTTTGAACTATTTGAGTAACATGTTCAGAAAGACCTCCAGATGGGCTACTAAAATGTCCACTTATTGATCCGTAATAATAATGATTCCTCAGCCTAATAATCCCTCCCATCCAATTCAGGGATTGCCGCGCTTTAGACCGGAACAAGCTCCACCACAGATCGGAGAAATCCCAATGCTACAGGGAATCATGGCTGTCCGTGGAAACACTGGAGGTCTGTCCTTCCATCAAAGCAAAAGCATTTAGGCTGAAGACAGTAATCCAGATGATAAACTCAGTGAATGCATGCACACGTCTGGCGTTGTGGATTATGTCAAGCTTTATATCCAGATTCATGCTTAATTTACAGAGAATAGCAAGAATGTTTCTTACAAATAAAAAAGGTCAACATTTAATGCAAGAAGCAATGACTTTTTGAGGTTCAAGCTGTGGAAGGCACAATGACACACATCTAAATGACATGAATCAAATATTTATATTTATTCTCAAATGATAAAAACTACCTTAAAGACCCACTCCAATGAAAACTGTTTTTGGTGTTTTTAACATGTTCTTGGAGCATTTTCTGATAAGTGAAGACTTATTTAAAAAAAATAAGGTTAAAATTTGCATTTCTGAATATTTCTTTATTCAAATTGTTATGACTCAGGAGCAGACAAGAAAATTATGTTGAAAAGCAGCTTATTTGTAACAGACAATAAGAAAGGTGGGCCACAACCTCCCTGCTGGCTTCACTCTCATGCACCACTTACAGACAAACAGATCCATGAACGTCTTTGTTTTCCTGATCCATGAACGTCTTTATTTTCCTGGTCTGAGCTGGAATCTGATCTAATCTGTACGACTGGATAGAAATGATATTGTTCACTGTTTTTGTTGCCTCGTTAATGTTAGGTTTTGGGGTGTAAGGGGCTGTAAGCTAGAGGGAGGGAGGAAACAGAGGGACAACAGTCCTGTCCAGACAACTCAGAGGTGAATTTCTAAAGAACCTTCTGCTCTGCAGAAACTAAGTCCTAGAAAACAACACAAGTTCTTTTTTTATTATTATGGCTAAAAATGGCATCAATATAATTTAGAGATTAGTCTACTTATACAATAGATCAAAAGATGATCAGAGTGGGTCTGTAAAGAGAGATTTTTGATCCAGGATTTGACTGAAAGGCAAATGCTTGAGATTTGAGACATTGCTGCTGGTTGTAGTATAACTCTCTGACGTGAGCTCATCTAAATGTCTTAAATATTCTAAATAAAAAAAAACATCAGTATTTAGCCTCATGTGACTCTGTAATCTTCATTCAGCTTCAAGTAGAGACTTCAAACTTTAAAAGGGTTCTACAAAAGACATTTTTTATGACCACATCATCCCACAATACACACAGCCAGCTTCCTATCCTGTAGACCAGGAGAGTCAAACTCAATCACACGAGGGGCCAAAATCCAAAACACACCTTAGGTCGCGGACCGAACAGGATAAACATTTATTGAACACTAAAACTACATTTTTAAAACTTTAAAACAGTACATTTTAACATAATTATGAACTAGATATATAGCATTACCTGTGGTAATGCTAGTGTGAATGCTGTGGGCTGAATTTGGTGCTGAAGATGCTAGTGCTGATAGTTGAAGATGCTGAAATTGATGGCTAAAAATGCACAAGCTGATAGCTGAAAACGCTGAAGCTGATAGGTGAAAAAGCTGAAGCTGATCGGTGAAAACACTGAAGCTGATAGCTGAAAACGCTGAAGTTAACTAAAACCCTCAAGTATTCACATGTCACCCCACTGTTAATCCGGCTGCACTATCGCTCCCCATCGATTTCAGAGTGCAGTTTAAAATCCTGGTTTATAGAGCTCTTGATAAGGAACGGGCTAAATAAAGGACCTGGTGGAGCCGTACACTCCCAGCAGGTGCTTCAGATAGCCTAATAAATGAAAAAAATGCCTAAATTAGCCAAAGCAGCTAGCGTGTAAATATTAGCCTAACTCTAAAACAGCCTAAAAAACTAGAAAGAAAAAAATATTAGCCAGAAAGGCTCGCATGTAGCTGAAATATTAGCTAAACTCCAAAAAGCCTAAAAAATCTTAGTAAATGCCAAAGTAGTCCAAGCAGAATGTCAATTTTTAAACTTTAAAACAGTAATTTTTTAACATAATTATGAACTAGATACATAACATTACCTGTGATAATGCTAGTGTGAATGCTGTGAGCTGAATTTGGCCGCTGAAGATGCTGAAACTCATAGATAAAAACGCTGAAGCTAATAGCCAGCTAAAATGCTGGCTAAATGCCAAATTAGCCTTAGAAACTATATATAAAATAGTCCAAAAAGCTAGCAAAATGCCAATTTTTAAAGTTTAAAATAGTAACTTTTTAACATAATTATGAATATTAAAAAAGCAGGAATATTATTCCAGAATAAATCAACTTAAACCTTAAATAACTTTCAATATTTTAATTTCCATAAAAATATATTTTGTCAAAATTGTACAAGTTAGAAATGAGGACAAGATAACATCGGGTCATTAATAAGAATAAAGTGATCTGGAGGGCCGGATAGAATTACCCAGAGGGCCAGATCCGGCCCCCGGGCCTTGACTCTGACACGTGTGCTTTAGACTTTCTTTAAGGATGCATACAAACACAGGGTACAATGAGCCCGCTAACATGACCACAAATAATCAAAGCAATCAAAGTACTGCAATACTCTGATTGTCCAAAACCCAGGTTCAGTTACAAATGTAATGGACATGTAATTATGGCCCGCAGCATCAGGTACTGATGGCAAGGACCATATTATTTTTGCAAAAACGTCGAAAAATGTAAAACGCCCCAAAAAGACCTTAAAGACAAATCCAATTCACTTGGTGTCAATGCTTGTTAAAGACAGTATTACTGATTTCAACAATGTTGAAATCAAAATAAGACAAGATGTTTATTATGATTGTGTTCCAGTTATATTTTCCCAAAAAAGTGTTCTAGATATTGTGAGTTATGAGAGACGATTTTGACTAATTATCACAGTATCGCGATATGATGGATATCGTGAAACGTCTCGCGCATCGTATCATGAGGTACCCAGTGATTCCCAGCCCTAATCCAGACTGCTCATTGATATTTCCTTATGGAGGGATGTGAGGATCTGTTACTCATTCCCTTGTTCAGCATCAGGGGAAGCTTTGACTCCCCGTCTGCTGCATGGTCCGTATGAGTAATTAGTGAGTTAATAAGATGGAAGTACATGAGGGGGAAGGGCTGCTGAGATGGGATTTGGGGGTTGTGAAGTATCAGAGATGGCCGGTGGGTTAGTTGGGGAGTGGAAAAAAAAAACTCCCTTCTGTAGCTGAAGGGTCTCTGTGTGCGCTTTTACTCCACTCACAATAAACAAAGAGATCCCCTGAAGACGGACAGACAATCGGAAACGCACACAAGCAGCAGTGAAGTACACTCCCACACGGGTCTTCACGCAGCGTTCGGCTTCGGCCGGCCAACAGGCAAAAGGACTTTTGGTCATTTGTCAAACAAGTCAAGCTGCTGGAATGCCAGGAATCCAACCTGAGATCTATTTCAAAGCATATTTCCTCTCCATATACTCAACTCCAGTCCACTTCCAACTTCAAGGAAAAGAAGGAGAAAGATACTAATGGTGTTTAGGAATATTCTCTGTTTGTGTTGGGTGATTAGTTTTAGAGAGAAGTTGATTTACAAGATCAATACAGAGAATGTTAGAAAGAAGAATGTTAAAAAAAAGTTATGGTGAAACACAAACATCCCCCAACTAGTAAAGCATAAATATGGGTGGACTTGTTGTGATAGCAGTAAAGAAGGTATAACCATCTATACTTTCTGTCCCGTCCCTTCTGATACTGTCAGGTCAACCCAATACTTTAGATTTAGCCTCATATCAAACAGGACCCTAAACCCAAACTAGCAGTGAAATCTGTTGCCATGTTTTCTCTGCTTTCATTCCTTCTCCAGCTCGATCCTCCGCCGTTCCATCCCTCTTTGCCGTGCAGCAGAGACATGACTTCGTATCCCAGCCTGTGTGGTCAGCCGGACCATCCCCCACTCCCTCGCCTCACATGTGGCGGAGGCCGGCTCCCTCTTCGCTCATTGTGTCCACTTGTATATCAAGCTGCAGCTGACCATTCCCTCGTCACGTCTTCTCCATCTGTCCTCCGCGGAGCTCTTTCTCCGTCCACTCAGCCACAGCTTTTAATGGAGCCTGAAGGCGGGCGGCAGTTTGCTAAACAAGCTTTGCTAACTGTGTGGAGGGAACGGCCGTCGTTTATGTGGCACGCTATTGAAGACTAATGAGAGGTTGTTGACACCAAGTTACTAACAGTCTGGCTTTCATTCAGAGCTGTGTTATCCTGCTAACTGAAAGGCTGAGACGGTTCGTCTCGTCACATTATTTTCATTAGTCGCAGAGCCTCTGAACCAGAGGTCTCAAAGTGGCGGCCCGCGGGCCACTTGAGGCCCTCAAGTTGATATTTTGCGGCCCCCGCCTTAATATGAAAGTTCTATGTCTCCTAAACAATATCTTCTGCATGTCCTCGCTTCTTTGATGATAGCTTTATAGTTTGCACTTGTTTTATGATTAAGGTTTTGCACTTATTGTCGTCAATTCTGGTTGTCAAAAAAGTCCTTAGCAACAGTTGCTAGCGTCATTAGCTCCTGTCGTTTCACAGAAGATTGCTTGGTAGTACATAGACATGAACAAATGTTCAATAAACTTGTTCAGTAGACATAGACAAAAGACCATAGATATGGACCGGCGATCTCAAACTGGCGGCCCGCGGGCCATTTGCGGCCCCCAAGTTGATATTTTGTGTTCCCCGCTTTAATATGAAAGTTCAATGTCTCCTAAGCAATATCTTCTGCATGTCCGCACTTCTTTGCTGAAAGCTTTATAGTTTCCACTTGTTTTATGCATAAAACTTTACGTTTGCTATTGTCGTTGGATCTGGTCATCAGAAAAGTCCTTAGCAACAGTTGCTAGCGTCGTTAGCTCCTGTCGTTTCACAGAAAATTGCTTAGTAAAACATAGACATGAACAAATGTTCAATAAACTTGTTCAGTAGACATAGATGATGAACCAAAGATATAGACAGTCGATGCAAAAACATATTTTTGGCACAAATGGAACCCCATTCAGCCCAGACTCCGCCTTCAGTGGCCCCGAGGTAAACTGAGTTTGAGATCCCTGCTCTTAACTGACTGACAGTGAACACAGTTTTACCCGATTGTTCAAAGATTCACCAACAATATGTTACTTGACAGGTTTAATTGTGACAACAAACAGAAGCTGGTTTGTTAGCGTGTCAAGTGGAGCTGGATAGGAGCTAGCATGAAGCGCTGGGAAGGAATGTGACAGATGCACACTAGTAAAACTCGTATCTGCTCAGACAGCTCCCTCATTCTTCCTTGAAGGCTTCAAATTAAACGAGCGTCTGTGTGGATCTGCCTCAGAACACAATAAATACCTCCCAGAAAACGTCCCCTTTGCAGGATACCAATTTGATTAGTGTTGTAATCTTGTTAAAGCTCAGCCTAATCAATAACCCAGCAGGTCAATATCAGCATATTCACAAGATGGGATAGAAACCTCTCATGGTTAGCACATGCAGTAAATCAAAGGGGAATATTTTCACCATTTTCTCTATTTTTACACAAACATTGACATTGTTAAACAAACAGAAAGTTCCTCTCACAAACAGTAACCATTTTCACTTTCTCCGCAACTTTCAGTCTTAATTGAGCAAATTTTGAATGTTGTCTGAGCAAACGCAGAAGAATGGGGAAAAAAAACACTTTTTGTGAAATTCCCTGAAGCAAAACCTGGAGACTCAGCTGGTAAACCCATCAGCGTATGTGGCTCCTCAGAGAACCCCCCATCGGCAGCTCGCTTCCCTCCACACAACCACAGGAGTCGGACAAAAGAGGTCCCACATGGAACACCGAGCGGGCTCAGTGACGTGCACTCATGACAGTGCATGAACGCATAAACACAGATCAAATACTTACTGTATGGGGCGACAAGACTGAGCATTCTGCAGCCCCAGTGCAGAGGAAAGGACGGCTCCCTTAGCGAGGGCTCAGCTGCATGCCACGGGGCCCGGATGGACGCTGGCTTCACTGATGTGGAGCTCCATGTTTCATTCTACCACCTCAACATGCTGCAACCTGAGGAGAGCAAACATTGGTGTGGCTGCATGGATCTCAGGAAAAGGTCATTTTGACTGAAGCTTTTCTCTATTCTGACTAAACAAATCAAAATACACGTGTGGCCATAAGGAAGAGCAACAAAACCTGCAGGAGTTGAACATTTTTCCAGCGTTTCAACAGACCAACTATAAATCACAAACAGCAAATGGACTTTTGCACCCAGAGTGCTTCTGCTGACCAACATGCTTGATCATTAGGGCTGAAACACACGTTTAAATTGATAGAGAAAGGCAGAATAGCATTAAGTGCACAAGAGAGAAAAGATTCAACTTTAACTCTTAACTTTAGTTTTAAAAGCAGGAAAAAAAACATGTTTTTCATGAGGTGAGGAGTAGGTTACTGACCTGATCATGTCTGCACGTGCTCAGTAAGTACCTGTACACAGGAAAATAATCCACTATCCCACAAACATGGGGGGGGGGTCCTGCAGTGATCCTGGCTGCGTTTGAAGGGGTCTCGGTTTCTCCTCTGGAACCCTATCCTGTCCTCCTCCACTCCCTCTGACTCGCTGTTCCCTCCCCCTTTCAACTGGCCTGGTGACAACAGAGCACATGCACAAACACACGTGCACGTGCACACACATGCATGCACATCCCCTCCCCCAACCAGCACACCCTCCCCACCCCTCTCTCTCCCTTTTGTTCAAACTATTCAGCAGGAAGGTAGAGAGGAGAGGGAAAAAGTGACCAATCACGCCGTCCACACACGGATCGGCTTCCCTCTGCTGTATCTGTGCACGTCTGTGCACGGCTGTGCACGGCTGTGCACGGCTGCATCGGTGTGAATCCCATCTGCATGACTGCCGCCGTGCAGCATGATGAACGGACACATGTGAGTGGAAGATTCTGAATTTTCTCCTTCACTGATCACATTAGAACCCCGTTCTGGTCAGTGACTTCTATTGATCCGGTGGATTGATCTGAGGATGGTTGGAAAGCTGAAACATCCATGTCAATATCCCTCCATCTCCCCAGCCCCCCATACATACCCCCCCCCACATGCAGCATTACATGACGCACACGTTTCCTGCTTCTCTCATCCATCTACACTCTATTATAATAAGTACAGGCCTCAAACGTCTGCAGGGTCAATCATACTTCACCAGACCGGCGGCCCAATGGCCTCCAGATTTAAGGCTTGGGGTCCAAAACCACAACTGGACCAAAAATGGGACCCACGCCGCTCAACACTCAGCATTTAAATAGAGTTGTGTTCTTGGTAGGACCGGGAATCGATGAAAACTATTTGACTAATTAATCGCAAACTTGGAAGAAAATTAATCGCGATTAATCGATTATTGTTGTTTTGTTTGTCCCAGTATTTGCTCACCACTTTTTATCTGTAAATGATCACAATATGAAACCGCACACATTTAAATTGTTTATTTTTAATTATTTCCGTCAATCAATTAAAAAAGATAAATGACTTTTGTTTAACCAGGTACATTTTAGACAAAATGTGGCTCTTTTTTTCAATTCTTATTTTCAAACAAGAACAACAAAAAAAACAAATAAAAAGAAACAATGCAAAGTATCCCACAAACAATCTTTTGAACAAAAACAGCCCAGAGAGAAAATCTTCATTTTTATCGTCTAAAGTGTTTCAATTTATCAGGTGACCATCGTATAAGGGAGATAACACCTAACAAAGTGTTTAAACGCACGCCGTGGAAGTCTGGACCGCCCAGGCAGTGACAGACTGTTTCTATTAATTTGCCTTGATAAATATTAACGCGTTAATTCTCTTTTTATTAATCACATGCGTTAACGCGTTAAAGCTCACAGCTCTGGTTTTCAGTGTTTTAAGACATTTTTGAGGCATTTCTCTCCTGATGGAGGACATAAAGAAAATAAAGATCTAAACTACATTTCTGACTATTTTTTTATTCAAATCATTATGAACCAGTAGCAGATTTGGTCAAAAATTACGTTTGAAAAGCTTGTAGTTGTTATGTACAAACTACAATAGGCAGGCGACAAGCTTCCTGCTCCTCTCCATTCTGATACATCCACGTACAGACAAACTGATCCGTGAACGTGAAGAAAAGGATGAAGGTTATAATAATAATAGGAAATCTCTGTTTCTTGCATTTTATTTAAAGTAAATCTGCTGCGGCTGAAAGATCTGATTAAACACTTGATGTCTTATTTTGAAAAGAACTTGTATATACCACTGTATATATAAAACTCAATTGTAGAGATCATTTCAATGCAGCCACAAACACATAAATACATTTGGGTTTTCTAACTATAAGGTGAGACTTGACTCTGACTTGTTTCGGTCCATAAAAGTCTGGACTAAATGGCTCTTGTGCTGTTAAGGGTTGCAGACTCCTGTCCTAGAAAATGACAAAGGATTTTTGATTTTGGCTAAAAACGTCATAATCACAATTAAAAGAGCTCTGGAAATACTTTGGAAATGAATAAAAAAGATGTTGAATTTGGGGGTTAAACCCCTAAATGTTTCCTGAGAGCGGCTGTAGCTCTACTCTCCCAGGGATGGTCAAAACCAACGAGCAGATTTCACACGCAGATGTGTGATAGATAACGGATGGAATTTCAGCTTGACTTTAGGATAACAGTTATGCAGTTCACACTCATAAACCAACCACATGTATATGTTTGAGTTTGCAAAAACATGATGTTTCTCTCCAAAAAGTCATTGCAGAGTGAAAACTTCTGAAGAACTTTAGATTTCAAGTTAAAATGTGACTTTAAAATGTGTCTTTTAAAGACATTTCATTGAGGTAATATAGATGGACATGAAACAGAAAATCTATCGTCATGAAACACAAATGTGTATTTATTAACAGCTTAACAAAAAAGATAAAAACGTGATTAGAATTCACCGGAGAAATGTAACAAATTGAAAACATTGTTTCTTCACTATTAGTGATTCTGCAGTCCGAGTGGAATTGAGAGCAGGTAACTCTAACCCTGTGCTGCTTTGGTCCAGTGGGCGGGACAGGTCATATGATGTGACACCTCACAGAAGCTCAGCTGTTAGCCACTCTAATTCTGTCTGAAGCAGCTGAGCTGTGACCCACCACGCCACGGACCGTCTCTGCTTGATGCTGTAGCAGAAGACAGTTCGACTACTGACTCAAGGTCCATAAATACGGCAAAACTATCTGAAAAAGGATATTGAAGTTTTTCTCTCAGAGTAAAACAATGAAAATAACTTATAAAGCATTTTCATTTCTATTTACATGAAGAGTGAAGTGTAAAAAACTCAGAAAAAAGGAAAAACAGCAACAAGAAAACCTTCCGTGGAGTGACTTTTACTTTGTTTCATTAATATAAAGAAACAATTATCAGCAGAGAAGATTGGGACATTCCACAGAAGCAAATGAATTTCTGAAGGGATTTGCTGAAAAAATATTTGCAAAATGCTAAATTTGCTTAGACTGGAACTTTTGTTAAAGAACTTTGAAAAACCGCTGAAGTTGACCCAAATTTCTGAAAAAAATGTAGTAATTTACTTTAAAATCCCTAAAAAAATGCCAATTTAACAAAATATTTACCATGTTGCTTAAATATGAGCTAAACTCCAAA
This sequence comes from Oryzias melastigma, assembly GCF_002922805.2. NCBI lineage: Eukaryota > Metazoa > Chordata > Actinopteri > Beloniformes > Adrianichthyidae > Oryzias > Oryzias melastigma. The sequence continues at coordinate 33,599,307 of NC_050516.1, forward strand.
TTATCCCAAAAAAACTCAGTAGATGGCAAGTTAGCGCAAAAAGCTAGCTTAAAAACCAGCTTAACTCCATAAAAGCCTAAAATTCCTCAGTAAAATAAATTAGTCAAAAACTTTGTTGTTAAAATTGAAGCTAAACTCTAAATTAGCTGAGAAATCTTTCAATATATAAAAAATTAGCCAAAAACGACATCATGTTGCTAAATTATTAGCTAAACTCAGATGCCAAATTAGCCAAAAAATAGCTAGCACACTGCTTAAATACTATTCAAAATCCCGAATGACCAAAAATTCCTGAGTGAACTAAATTAGTAAAAAATGTTAGCATGTTGCTAAAATATTAGCTAAACCCCAATTTAAAAAAATACTATAAATGATGAAAACATGTCCCATGAATTTATTTAAAGGTTTGTTTCTATTCTACTTAATATTTTTAAATGTGAAGACTCTCTCATTCATTTCCTATGATGCATATTTTGCTCAATATTTCAAAAACTATAAAGTTTATGAAAACCAAGTATACCAGCAGTAATGTCCTGAAGGTCTGAACGTTTTGATCCCAAGATTACTGAAATCCCTGAAAGTGTGATTGAGTTTTTACGTGCTGAAAAACATACAGAAAGCAGCAGGAGAATCACAGACGAACTTTCTGGTTTTTGTGCATTCTGAATATTTCCCATCGTTGTGAGGAGTTCTGGTCAAACTTGTTTGGCTTTAACAGTTCAGTGTCTTTGGGATCTGGACTCTGGTTGGGCCGGAGCGACAGCCTGGCGGCGTGCTGTGGACGGTCCGTGTGGATCCTGAGGTCATTGTCCAGCTGCATGAGACACGTTCATGCAGCTGGACAGATGGCTTCTCATTAAGCAACAAGGAGGCCTTCTCAACTCAGAAGAGTCCACGATCTTTTGCTCATAAACCAGATCGAATGATTAAATGCACAACCAGGTTTTCGATACCATGAGAACGTTTGGGAGAAAACTTCCTGTAACCTGACTTCTGTGAAGACGCTCTCACAGCCACTATTTTGTGTTGTCTTCCACTCAGATTCAAAGAGACAACAGAAACAAGTCCATCTGGAAAGGAACCTTGAAAAAGTGTTTTTAGATCTGATTAGAAAAAAGTTGTAGCGCACACACCCCCCCACACACACACACACACACACACGCACACACACACACACACGCACAGAGAACACAGGACTCTCAATGCTCACACATAAGCAGCACAACGCGCCATGTGTGAGTGGCTCATTGTTCCCACTCAGGGAATACAATATCCATGTTTGCTAATAGAGGTTAGATTAATTGCTGACAAATCTGTATTCAGCAGTTCCCTTTCTCCCTGCTTGGCAGAATTATGACAATGATTGATGGAGAGGAGGGCCGAGCTGAGAGGCGCTTCTGTCTGCGAGAAAGGAGGACAGCAGCTCAGTGAGTCACGGATAAAAGAAACGGAAAGAAAAGAGAGGCGGGAATGTTTTAGTGGATCCTGAACAGTTCTTCCTGCTGAACTCAAAACAGAACATTTAATACTGATAGAACCTTAAGCCAGGGGGTCCCCAAACTACGGCCCGCGGGCCGGATCTGGCCCTCCTATACATTTGGGTCGACCCCCCCAAACTGTTTTGACTAATATTTAAGCTACATGTTAGCTGTTTTGGCGAATTTAGTTCAGTGTTTAGGCTATTTTGAAGCTTAGCTAATATTTAAGCTACATGCTAGCTGTTTTGGCTAATTTAGCCTTTTTTTCAGTTTTTTATGCTATTTTCAAGTTTAGCAAATATTTTAGCTTTATGCTAGTCGTTTTGGCTAATTTAGGTTTTTTTCGTTTTTTCGGCTAATTTGGCACTTCCCAAATATTTTAGTTAGCTATCAGCTTCAGTGTTTTTAGTTATCAATTTAAGCATCTTCAGCCATTAATCTATCAGGTAATGCTTTGTATTTAGTTTTTAAAATGTTTTAGTATTGTTTTTTATGTCAAAATTACAGAAATCAACTATTTAAGATTTGGATATGTGTGGCTTTCTGAAGAACCATAAATCTTTACGTTGAGGCTGTGATTGTTACACTTTTTCTGTTAGCTTACAAGCCGACCCCGGCCCCCATCAGAGAAGAAAGCAGTTATGTGACCCTCACAAGAAACAGTTTGGGGACTCCTGGTTTAAGCTTTGTAGATCTATACAGAATATCATGTAAAAGTATATTAATTTCCATAATTTCACTAAAAAATTAAACTTTTATTGAACATAGCTTCAGGGCCCAATGTTTTAATATTTATTTATTGTTACATAAATTGAGGTTCCAGCTCGTTTAAAACAGGACTTCAGAACAGTAGAATACTGGAGAAATCTGCCCAAATTTTGCAAAATATAAATGTTTCAAACCGACTTTCATCAACTAATCATCCACTAAACTCAAAGTACGGGTTCCCCAGAGATCATTAAACTGATTCAGGTTGAATCTGTCTGGAGTCAGATCTCTGTCTCCACACCTGGTCACCGGCAGGAACCGTCTCCAGAGTACTGACTGCACTTCATCTCCCAGCTGCCCCAGCGCACAGTTCCTGGATGCTGCTCAGTTGTCTGGAATCTGACAATCACCCACCTGCTTCTTGAGCAGCACACAGAGCCTCACTCAGTGTGAAGTATTGTTTGTACTGCCCTGCCTTCATTACTCACGATTCTATCTGGACCTGATTTATCTCTGACTGCCTGCCGCCTGCCCTGACCCTCACCTAGACTCTGACAACTCTGGTCTCTCCTTGGATGATCCCATACGTGTGATTGACTTCTACCTGTCTGACTCTGATTTAGCTTTGTGGACTTTTAGCTGTGCTTAGTTCCTGTCTGAACTAATAAACCTGCTGCATGTGGAACCAGCTGTCTGCCCGTTTGTGACAGAGGCATTAAAGGGGCCCTACCATGAAAATTCTACTTTTTGAGGTTTTAAATGCATTTTACTGTTCATTCCTCTCTATAAAGAACCCCAAAGCAGCATTTCGATCGTTTCATCCATTTAAGAGTAATCCTCTAAAACCCTGCACACCTGATCCACACTTCAGGTTTGGTGGTGGAACCCGTGTATCATTCGTTCATTTGTTTTGACATTTAAATGAAAAAATGAGAAATGATTCATTTTTATATTTTCAAATACTCTGTACGATAATAAGGCATTAAGAAGATGCATTGTTACCTCCTTCTTCTGCCGTCTCTCCTCCCTCCGCTCACGTCACCCAATCACCAGGTTATGGGGATATAAAAAGGCGGGGACTTCTTTGGACCGACGGCGGCTGAAATTCCAGGATGGAATCTGTTTTTTCCTGGTGTTGCCTCTTATGTTAACTTTTGGCTTTTACCCTGATATTGACGTTGGGATTTGATTTTGTTGTCGTTTGTGTAATATTTCCGTAATCACCCAGAGTTTGTGAGATATTATTTACTATTCTCCTGTTCTTGTATTCGTGTTTTGTTTGTTTGTTCTTTGTTTACATCGTTTGTAATAAACAGCCATTCTCCCGGTTTCGGGGCGTAACATTGCTTTTACTGGCTTTTACCTTTGTCTACAATATGTCTGTGACTGATGTGTTTTTATCTTCGTGAAGCACTTTCTGGGAAAGGTGCTACAGAAATGAACATTTACTTCCGTGTTCCATCGGCGGATGCGTCAGCCGCCAGCTGCTTGTAATCAGCAGCGTTTGTGAGTGAGGCTAACATGACACCCTGAAGGCTCACGTGTACGTCTACACACACTGTGCTACATCTTTCAGCTCAAACCCCTTTGCAGCCAGGATCTCCTCCAGATGTGAGTTTTACTCCATCTGCTGAAGAAAGACTGGAACTCTGGCGCCACCTAGAGCCACAGCTCCCTCATACACAACAACAACAGAAAAGTCGAGCTGGAACATGAACACTTCAAAGACTTGAAACTTTGTTTTGACTGAGAAATATCATCAATTTTGGTCATCAGACAAACTGTGTGATGTCTGTGTTAGACTATATTGTAGCAAATCCACAACAAATCGTCCTCCTCAGTTGTTGTCTGAAGTTTCTGTCCAGATCCTCTACTTGTCTAGATACTGTATCATTTGACAGATGTATACCCATAGCAGAGCAAAATTGAAGATGAGATCTCCTTTCTGTCTCATTTACGTCTCCTAGACATGAATGAGACCTGTTTGAGACAACACAGGCTTTCTCACTCTTCTCGAATGTTTCTCCTGAGAAATAAGTCTCACAGTGAGCACTGTCTGAGATCTCAAAATTCTCTCACAACTGTCTCTTCTTCAGATCTCAGTTAAGAGAAAGATGAGACGTATTTCAGCGTTCTCAAGTATGTCTCCATTTGTTCTCTTTACTTTCTCAGCTCTGTCTCAGTGAACTATATGCATGGTTCTGTCTCTCGTTGCTCAATAAGGTCTCACTTTAGTCTTTTCATTGTCTCAGCAAAAAGGAAAGTGAGACCAGCACAAGTTCTCAAATGAGTCTCTTTCTTTCACGTGATCAGTTTATCAGAAACAAATCAATTATGATGTATTCATATTCTACTTACAAAAGTTGTTTATTCCTGACACATTTCACTAAACTCCTTCATATTTTCAAGCTAAAGTCAAACCATTACTGTAAGACCTGATCAAAATACATCTTTTTGAAACTTTAAAAAACATGAAATTTCAAGATAACATTGCAGCGTCAATTTAATCCATTTTTATTTTGACAGTTGTGTAAATTAATACAGTTGGGATGTTAGTTTGTTTTTTCAGAAGAACACAAAGGTTTTAGATGCAGATCCACAAGAATCCTCTGATCCTGACTTGTTTTCTACCAAAGGAGAAGTTTCCTTCTCTCATCAAAGTGTCATTGAACACATTAACAATGTTCTACCTCCAGTTGTGAATCTCTGTTAACATCACTGACTGATTCATTCTGAGATTTAAGAGCTTAGCTGCCAGTGTTCATGCTCATTTCTCACATTCAGATCAGTCTATTTAGCAGGTTATCTTTATATTCATAAAGTTGTTTGCACTCATCAGTTATTACTTGAGTGATCAATATTTAGTATTATTTACTGTTAAGGATTGTAAAACAGAAAGTTTTGCACAATTACGAACCATAATTATGAATGTCTTTTCAGGTACATTCATGTTAGCTGTTGCACTTTAAGTGAAATACAGGAGAATGTTAAAGTTTGGGGAAGAACACACATATTGCACTACAGGGAAGCAAGTTTATGCGAAATCTTGACTTTTCAACGTAGTTATGTATATTTAAGCATTTTTGTGCAAAAATGAATGACAGAAATACTTTTTGAGACAATAAGATTAAGAAGTTCTTTTCTGATTAACAGACATAAATAAAAGAACAGAAAAGTGAATTATTGTCT
>NC_050516.1:33604940-33607615 GCF_002922805.2 Oryzias melastigma
TTTTGTGCAAAAATGAATGACAGAAATACTTTTTGAGACAATAAGATTAAGAAGTTCTTTTCTGATTAACACACATAAAAAAAAGAACAGAAAAGTGAATTATTGTCTGAATGTTTTTGCATGTTCGGACCCCGGTCTACCAAGCTGACGGAGTTACTGGACCTCTCGCCAAATTAGTTGGGGACCCCTGATATGTAACATGTTCACACGCCTCCTGGCAGTGACACACTCAGTTTCCCAAATAGCAAATGTCACGATGGGACAGCTTACTCCCTAGTGAGTGTATTTTTAGGCCTTTGTTGCACTTGACTACCTCTTCAATACAAGTTTTTTTGTGTTCAGACATTTATTATAAATAGGATGGAATTTTAATTTATTTTTTTTTAATGTTTGAAGTTGTTGAAGATTAATTTTCAAGTTTGAAAGCAAAGTGAAGTAAAATGTTTTTTTTGTTTGTTTGTTTACAAATTAGTAAAATCTCTTTGTGTTATTCATATTTTCACATTTAGTAAAAAAAAAAAAAACTTTTACCTTTACTCTATATTTTTGTTGACTAAATATCTACTGTAATTTAGTATACTAAAATTAATACAATCAACATAAATATATTGCGACTAAAACTAAATCTTATTTTAGTCAAAAGACTATGACTAAAACTAAATTAAAATTCTCTGTTAAAAACACTGCTTACCATAAAAACGTGTCTGCAGTCAATGTGAAGATCCCATCTTCTCTTCTCCAGCACCTGAAGTAGACATACTAGGAACAGATGAGGGTTTAGTGCAGCAGAGCTGCTGGGATGGAAAGCAGGTTCATTAATTCAAACAGTCTGTGACAGTTTGATTGACAGAGATTTAAAAGGAGAAATACTCAGAAATGCAAAAACAAAATTCTTATTACATTTGTTCTCTTTCAGATGAAAAATGTCACACACTCATGTTCAAACCTCCAAAAACAGGATTTATTAGGGGGCTTGGGGGGATTTTACACCCCAACCACTTAGTATCTCCAAACTTGCCCTCCCTGATATTCAGTCTGCACCCCTAACAGGGGGCGGGCTAGATCCGGCCCTGATACTCCATACCAGTAGGTGGGGTAATGCACCTCGACGTTGTGAAACAACACAAGAAGAAAACAAAAGAGACGGCATGATAGACAGCCATAGTTTAGAGAAAAAAAAGTCAAAAATTAGGGCTGTCAGATTTGTCGCGTTAATTGCGCGTTAATCTGACATGTGCTTGACGCCGACAATTTTTTTGACTCATTAATCGCGGATTTTCTCCTACGTGCCTTTCCACACCGCGCAGGCGTCCCTCATCGCCCTCCAACTCACCGGCTGCTCTCACTAGATCACAGGCGGGTCTCCAACCACCGAGCTGCGAGCTAAAACCGGCCGGCGCTAGGACCTGGAGAACTCCTGCACTCTAACCCGGCTCCTGTTCGCGTCCAATACCACGTCTGGTGGTACCGGCTCACGTCTGGCGCCGCGTCCCGAGAGCTGCGGACCCCCGACGTTCCGAACAGCAAGCACACCGGGGGACGTTTTAAATGTTCTGGAGGTTTAAGCGTGATCCAGCCCCAGCATAGCGGTCTGTCTGCCGGCATATTCATGGCGTGAGCTCCGCTGGACACGTCGCTGCATCGAGCTGCAGCCAGAGAACGCGGCGGCAGTAACAGACTGTCAAACTATCCACAGAGTATCCCGCTTTTCTCAGTCTTTAATGTTTTAAAAAACAAAAGTTCATTGGAAATGATAAATCTCTATTTCATTTATTACTGTAGTTCAGCAGAGGAGGAAAAGATTTGGTCCTGACAAAAAATGAACATGAAAGTGTTATGGAAATGTTATTTTTGATGTTTTTTATTTTATTTTACTGAACATTGATTGAAGTTTTGAATTTAAAATGCGCTTCACTTGCACTTGGGCTTTTGTTAGACATTTTATGTTACAGCCTTTTATTGTTGAGAAGGTTTATCTCAATACAATGTTACAAAATAAAGTATTTCTGATGAAAACTATTAATTTTGTCATTCTTGTTTTCATAATTAATGTAGAACTACTAAATTCCACGAACCACACATTTTTTTCCTTAAAAAAAGGCCACATGTAAATTTGCGATTAATCGCGAGTTAACTCGGGAAATGAGATTAATCGCGATTAAAAATTTTAATCGCCTGACAGCTCTAATAATTACCAAACCAATCCATTATTTAACCTCAAGAACACATTCAAATCAGCCTCCAAAGCAAAACCATGAAATGCTTTTGTGTTTGAAGCAATATCTGATCTGTTTTTTTTTTTCAAAAAAACAAACAAGGCAGGTCAAAAGGTGTCAAAAATTACCTGATTTGGTTGTATTTTAGGGTTTTTGTCAATACATGAGTGCTAATTTATCATATCAGAGCTGTCCAGCCGTCCAGTTCTGATCCAGATTCCAGCTCACACGAGGAAAACAAAGACGTTCATGGATCTATTAGTCTGTGAGTGGATGATCAGAATGGAGCGGAGCAGGCTGTGGCCCGCTGATATGGAACAAGTACAAGTTTTTTCAAAAGGCATTTTTTTCGGCTGCTCCCATTTGAGATATAAAAATAATCAGAAATGCAATTTTAAGCTGAATTTCTTCATATATGTCCTCCATCATGAGAGAAATGATACAAGAACAGGTTAAAAA
>NC_050516.1:33610427-33613855 GCF_002922805.2 Oryzias melastigma
CGAGTGACGAAATGAAGCTTCATTTGGAAAGTCACGTGATCATCAGCAATCTGAAGCGAGCGCTCGATACTCCACCAGCGACACATCCTCTTTGAAAGACTCGATACAGAGTCGAGCAGAACATCTCTACTTAATGTACTTTAATTTGGGCATTTAAAAAAAAATATTTCAGCTATTTTATTATTTATTTTATATATATGTTTATTTTATTATATACTATATAATATTTTATTATAATTTTTTATTTATTTTCGTAATTTAGTTCCAGTGTCACTTGTTGCACAGGGAAGGTAATTAGCGTGACACACCTCCCTTTACCATGACAACAATAGCCAGTCAGCGCCTCCCCGGGTCTGTGCTGCTGACCGGTCTGCTGGAGGTGAGTCTTCCCAATATTTGAAGTTAGGCATGTAAGTTCTGTTGTTTCAAAGCCACGTGCGATTCTTCCTTGTACCTCAGCAGTGCTGTCAGTGTGTTTAGAATCTAGAAGTATTCATTATCACCACGTCGGCCAGATTGAGTACGCCACAGTTCATGTACTTAATCCAATTCCATAAAAAAGTTTGAAAAAGTTAGATCTCCGGGTATAAGACGACCCAATTTTGTGAATGTATTTCTGGTTTTACCCAAAATAGTTCATTAAGAAGCCTGGTGGTTTTAACTCGTGTGCTATCCTGGACATGTTTACATTAAAAGTGGGGTCATCTGTTTTTATCCCAAGGATTTTGTCCGTGGCAGACATAAGATCCTGTCCACATTTATTATGGGAGAGATCACACATCAATGTAATGGTAGGGTCATTTTTGACCCTATAAGAGAGCACAAGGGTTAAAGTACTTAAAATTATTAAAAAAAATAATTTAGTTAAAACCGACTTTTCAACAAGGGGCTTAGTAAACAATATCAGAGCTTGTATTTAATTTGTTTTTGTATCTCATTTATGTTTTATATTTCTGTATTTTGTTTAAAAATGTAAAGAGTCTAATGCTGTTATCCCAATACAAATGTTGTACTGATGGTGCTGGTCGAATGCCAAATAAAATGTAACATTTACATATTTTGTGTTGTTTTTACTGTTTCTCAAATCGTTCTCATTAATGGCTTTGGTGAGACATTCAAGAGAAATGAAAGAGACATGAAACAGACAATAATGAGATCTCTTTTAGAGCTAATCCTTCTCAGATGTGTCTCATCAGCGTCTCACCCTTTTCTCTTTAATCATTCTTTAAAATAGCTGAGACAGTTTAGATCAGAGTGAGACTATTATGGGATCTCTTTTGTTTCTCCCACTTCTTAAGTCTTGCTCAAAAAGCTTATCTCAATTCAAGCTCATTTGTCTCGGTGATGTCTTTGCTCACTTGCTCCTAAAGGTCCCTTAGGAGCAAGAGTCAAGACACAAATGATCACAGAATGATACAAAGATGAGACGCTCAAACTGATCTCAAACTGATCTCAAACTTATCTCAGGAGACGAGCTGGAGCCACATTTGAGCCACAGATTTTTCTGTGGGAAGGGTTAAAGGAGCCTGATGTGGCTCAGCAGCCGCAGGTTCCAGACTCCTGGTGAAAGGTCACGATCCCCGTCACAGCGTCTGTGTTTCAGGCGGTGTGCATGTTGTGTGTTCTGCTGGTGAAAGTTCAGCTCATGTTTGAGTTTGTTTGTTCCAGTTTCAGCCCTCAGGCTCGACTCCATTCAAGCCTTTGAACTCCACAGACACGAAGCATAAACTGAAAGAATGGAAAATGACACATTCGATTGTAGAGATGGTATCATTTCCTGTTGTTGTACTTTTGTTAGCAAAAGTGTTTTTTTACTTATACAGATCACATAACGATCTGTGATGAGATGAGTGGATCACACTGGAATGGGTTTCCTTTATCACCACATTAGACCATTTTCAGAGCAGAGATTTCATCAAGTCAAGATGCTCCACTCCTTTCCTTATTTTACAGTGAGCTCTTTTGTCACATTTGCATTTTTAGAATTAAGGCAGAGTGAGAGCTCTTCATAATAAACAGTCTTTAGTATTCAATTCCATAATTTGATGGGTTTTTTCTTCTTACAACTAGCATCAGGAAGTTCTCTAAGGAGCTAAAGCAGGCCCACTTTAGGTTGCATGCAGAATATAATGAGGGGTAAGTCTGGGTCACTGATGTGCTGAGAGTTTGGGGTCACATCCCTTTGAGCTCCTAAAACACATAAAAATCCATCACCATATCAATTCATTAGTCCACATATCCATCCTCTTCACTTGCCACTTAGTGGGCTGGCACAAGCAGGACACTGGTTTGTGTCATATTGAGGCTGCTTTTATTTCTTTATTAATTTCCATCCGTCCGCCGAGTCATAGCCGTTTATTTCTTTCTAAAAGTCGATGAGATTTTGGCTTCTTGGAGCCAGCAGGTACTTCCTGTTTGGAACGCCGGTCTACAGTCTACAGTTGTCCCTTTAATCTCTAGCTTGTTACTGATGGTTTTCAATGAATAAATGAATGAACTTTATTTATATAGCACTTTACAACTGCTACCAAAGTTCTTCACAATAAAAGAAAGAGGAAAGTTTAAAAATTAGACAAATTAAGAACAAAATTTAAAAAAACAGCATAAAACTACAAAAGCAGTCTGCAGTAAAATACATAAAAGATCAATAAGAATATAATAAAACAAATAAAAATAGAATAAAATAAAATGCCACCAACTACTGAGCATTAGAAGTAATTCTAAAAAGGCGTGTTTTTAAATAACATTTAAAGCTGGTAAGATCTGAAATCATGTGCAGTTCTGCTGGAATGTTATTCCATAGCTGAGGGCCGGAGACGGAAAAGGCGCGGTCACCCCAACGTACCTGAGGCGACCTGGGCACCCCAACGTACCTGAGGCGACCTGGGCACCCCAACGTACCCGTGGTGACCTGGGCACCCCAACGTACCCGTGGTGACCTGGGCACCCCAACGTACCCGTGGTGACCTGGGCACCCCAACGTACCTGTGGTGACCTGGGCACCTCGAACAGAAACTGATTAGTAGACCGTAAAACTCTGGAATGGATACGGACAGTTTTGTTTTCCATTCTGGAATGTGCAGGTCTACAATCGTGTCCCTTAAATCCACTGAAAGCTCTTCAGTCTTTCCATGTCAAGAGAGTTTACAGCACATGTTCAAAGTCAAGGCCCAGGGGGCCGGATCCGGCCCTCCAGATCATTTTATTTTATTGTTATTAATGACCCGATGTTATCTTGCGCTCATTTCTAACTTGAATAATTTTGACAAAATATATTTTTATGTAGAGTAAAATATTGAAAGTTATTTAAGATTTAAGTTGATTTATTCTGGAATAATATCCCTGACTTTTTATTATTTATAACTATTTCAGCTACATGCTAGCTGTTTTGGCTAACATACCAGTAATCTTATTTTTAAAGCTTTTAA
>NC_050516.1:33613977-33614247 GCF_002922805.2 Oryzias melastigma
TGTTTTGGCTAACATACCAGTAATCTTCTTTTTAAAGCTTTTAGGCTAATTTGGCATTTAGCCAATATTTTAGTTGCTATCAGCTTCAGCGTTTTTAACTATCAATTTCAGCATCTTCAGCGATCAAATTCAGCTTCCAGCATTCACACTAGCATTATCACAGGTAGTACTATATATCTAGTTCATAATTATGTTAAAAAGTTACAGTTTTAAAGTTTTAAAATGTAGTTTTAGAGTGTTCAATAAATGTTTATCCTGTTCGGCCCGCGA
>NC_050516.1:33614638-33681514 GCF_002922805.2 Oryzias melastigma
AGGCCCAGGGGGCCGGATCCGGCCCTCCAGATCATTTTGTTTTATTGTTATTAATGACCCGATGTTATCTTGTACTCATTTCTAACTTGAATAATTTTGACAAAATATAGTTTTATGCAGAGTAAAATATTGAAAGTTATTTAAGGTTTAAGTTGATTTATTCTGGAATAATATTCCTGACTTTTTATTATTTATAACTATCTTAAAGTTACGGTTTTAATATTTCAGCTACATGCTAGCTGTTTTGGCTAACATACCAGTAATCTTATTTTTAAAGCTTTTAGGCTAATTTGGCATTTAGCCAATATTTTAGTTGCCATCAGCTTCAGCGTTTTTAACTATCAATTTCAGCATCTTCAGCGGTCAAATTCAGCTTCCAGCATTCACACTAGCATTATCACAGGTAATACTATATATCTAGTTCATAATTATGTTGAAAAGTTACAGTTTTAAAGTTTTAAAAATGTAGTTTTAGAGTGTTCAATAAATGTTTATCCTGTTCGGCCCGCGACCTAAAGTGTTTTTGGATTTTGACCTCTTGTGTGATTGAGTTTGACTCTCCTGCTTTAGAGTCTGACTGATAGACAGGTGTCTTTAATCCAGGTGAGAGGTTGGTTAGGAGAGTTGAAGGCCCAATCCGAATTCTTCCCTTCTCCCTTCATTTATCCCTCCAAACGGAGACTTGTGAAACAAAATAGTCTCATATTTCGGACGTGACTTTCGTTCAATGACGTCACCAATAACTGCCGCTCAGCTAGCTTTAGCACGGAGCTTCCAGTGCTCAAATATACATAACAACAGTGGTTTTATAACTTTAAAAAGGTCATGCTACAACAAAAGTCACAACTTACACTTAAATGTAAACTGAAATGAATCTAACATTAGGATGACAGACGTTTCTGCAGAGGAATGAGGACAGCAGGCCTGGTTGATAGATAGCACACAGTTTTATTAGTATATTTAGCTTTGTGATGTACAGCTGGGGAGGAAACAAAAAATGAGAACAAACATAAATATTCACAATTTCTGTTTCACTGTTAAGCCCAGACACACGATGGCTTCGGCGGTGATTCCATACAAAACGAAGCTGCGCCGCCGCGTCTTCTCGTCCTGCTGGACGAAGCAAACACAAACGCTCAACTAACAAAACAAAGAAAACAAAGCTTTTCCCTCAGTCCTTTCAGTCTTCTGGCATATATTAACGCTTCCCTAAAGGAGGACATATAGAACTAGACGATAAAAAAATATTCACAGTAAAGATTGGAATGAATCAATAAATAGAACACAAAGAACATGGTTTAGAGGGGGAACAGGGCGGATCTGATTTTACAAAAGTGGCGTCCCTTTTTCCTGAGCTTGACATTTGTCATCTGCGCTTTAATGTTTGCTAAATATACTAATAGACGGAGAGCCTGCAGGCTCTGCAATGGCTTATCATTCTCTGAGGACTCCCCTCCACTGCTGGACCCCGCCTCCGGCTGGCCCACACCTCTCAGCAAACTGATTGATGGCCGTAGAAAAACCTCGACTGCAGCCGAGGCAGTGAAGTCAAACAACCCCCCCACACCACCAGCTCAGGGGGGCGGAGTCCGGTCCCCAGGAGGAGGCAGGCGACGCCAGAACACGGATGGAGCGGAAAGGAAACCAGTGGAAATGCAGAAATCTGTACATGTAAACATCACATTTCCAGCGAGTCGGATCCTGATGGACGCGCGGGCAGAACTCCAGAACCGAGTCACGTCTCGCCCTCAGAAGTGCGAATGAACCCGTCAGACTGAGGGAACCTGACCGGCACCGAGCTGATCCGAACAGAGAAAAAGGCCGGGATCGTCGATAAGGAGGAGCTTCTCACCTGAGGTCACGGAAAGGTGGGATTAAAGGAACGATTCTCTGAAGCTGCAGAACGTCACCGTTCAAACAAGACCTCAGGACAAACAGCTGCTGGAGGACGGTCGCTCATGAAGGTCTTACAGAGAGAAAACAAAACTACTCTTAAAGAGGAACTTGATGCAAACATGTGGGCAGTCAGTGTGTAAGGAGTTGGTAGAGGAGCTGTGATTATGACAGACGCCAGCTGCATCTGACACTCCACCCCGCTACAGATTGTCCTTTGCTGTTGGGTTGCTCTGCAGCTGCTTGAGCTCCGAGAGAAGAAACCGCCCTTCACCTCCTGACACATTTCTATGGCTTCAAACGCTTCGCCTGGTTCACGCCGCGACACAGTTCACGGAAGGGGATTCCTCTGCAGCCGAAGAAACGAGAACCAAAAGTGTTAGCCGCTCTACGAGGGCCGGACGGCGAAAGGCAAACACAGAGTCCACTGACCGGTCAGTGGAGACGAAGGTCGCACACGGTGTGTGTTTTAACAGAGGATCTCCACCAACCGGTCAGAAACACACCGAGGTCGCTGACTCAGCAGGACTGATGGTCCAAGGGTTCAGACTTTCCCACAAACCCCAAAAGATCATTCCAACACATTCATCTTGTTTATGTTTTACAGAAGATGAATGTTCAAAAAGTGAGGTTGATTCTGAGTCCTGGAAACAAACTCAAAGACTAACGAGATGCTAATTAGTTAAAGAACAAACAAAACAACGTCTGACATCAAGCTTCAAAGAAAGTCTGAGTCCTTGGATGAAAACTTTAGGATCCTTCAGTGCAGAAATGTGTTTGTGTGACCTCATCTGACCCCTCGCCACTTCCTGTTAGAAGCTCCATCTGCAGCGTTTCTGATCCGTCTGTACTGCAGAAACTCCTTCTGGTCCATTCAGGACGGAGCTGAACGTCACCGAGCCCCCCCCTTCCATGCACCATCCCGACGGATGAAAGAATTCCAAAGAAAACGGAGAAAGATCACAACATAAACGGAGCTGCTGCACAGAGCGCGCTCGCCGACTCAACGCCGGCTACAGCGGGGCGCCTGTTTGACGGGGCGCAGCCGCCGTGGGGGAGGGGGGGGTTGCTGCAGGACACGGCAGCTTTGTTGAGGTTTCCGGTCTATGGCAGAAGGTCCGCTTTTCTTCAATAATAGCAGCAACATGAGAGTTCATTAGATTCATCGCAGCGATAATAACAGGAACAATATAAATAGTAATGGCCGTTCAAAGTTAACAGACAAACACAGAAAGACGAGGGGGCGGGGTTAGGTCCACACAAAGGTCTGAGGAGAGCAGGTCCAACACAAACCCGGACGCCGAGTCCCGCCGGATCAACGCCCACTTTTGTAAAAAGAAGAGATGGGAAGAAAACTCCCAGAAAACAACAGCCCTCCGTCCCCACACAAACACACAAACAAACACACACACGCCACTTTCCGCTCGGATTCTTCAAGTTTTCAAGATGGACTGGATATTTACAGCAGCACAATCAACAGCTCAGCGTCCCGGTCCGGCCCCCCCCGCCCCACGATGACATCACGCTGAAGTAAACTGGCGTCTGAAGGGAATGTTGGGACGAGCACAGACGGAGTTGGCAGGTCTGGTTTGAGGTAATTCCTGGCGGTCACCATGGCGTTTTGGATGCATAAGTAGCGAGTTGCTCTTTGGGTGAAAGGAGAGAGGACTGGGAGGGTCCAGGTGAGCCTTCAGGTGAGCCTTCAGGTGAGGGGAAGGTGCTAAAGACACGAAGAGCTTATGTACAGGCAAGCACTAAATGGTTTCTCTCCTTCTGCTAAATCAAACGTCTTCCTTCAAATCAAGGGCTGTACTTAGTGGCATCTTTCCAGATATGTCGAGGTCCTCAGCCGTCAGAACAGAACAAAAATGTCAAAATAAAGTGTCGTTTCCTCTTTAAAGAAGTAGTTGAGAGTTCCCATGTTAGTTCCTAGTGATCAGAGGCTCCGACTCCGGACTTCTCCTCCTCCTCGCTGTCAGGCGCTCCCACGGATGAGAGGAGCCGCTTCCATCCTGTCCACAAACGAGAAGGCTGTGCGAGTGTGTGTGTCTGCGCAGGTGTGTTAAAGGGGCGGGGCCGCTCCACGTCAGTTCTGCTGCAGGATGAGGTTTTCCAGCTCGTCGGCGGAGCGGAGCAGGAAGGCCGCCGACTCCCGGTATCCCGCGATCAGCTGCCTCACGGCTGTGATCTCCGGCTGACTGAGCTGGGTCGAAGCTCCGCCCCCGCCGCTGCCACGCCCACCCAGGCTGTTGGCGGTGGAGGAGGGGGAGTTACTGATGTTGGAGGAGGAGAGGGATTTCATGCTGAGGTCTGTGGGACCTGGAGACAGAGAAGAGGAAGAATGAAGGACGGAATAACGGAGACACAGAAACTGTAGAGCAGGAGTGTCAAACTCAAAGAGGGCCAAAATCCAGAACACATCTTAGGTATACGACCCCCGGGCCATATCCGGCCCACCAGATGGTTTCATCCGGCCCAGTCATGAAGAGAAACAAATATAAGGATGTTGATAAAAGAAACACATTTCTAGCCCGTTCCTGTGGCGAGTTCTGCTTCTGTAAAGAAATGACCGCAATGCACAATTCCACCATTCCAGGAGCAAAGGAAAAGCAGCAAGAAAAGATTTTTTGACATTTCTATGTATTTTGTATAGCATTAAATTTCTGCCAAAAGTCTCCCACGATCGTATATTAAACTCCATGCGCACAACAAACGTTCCACAGATGCAATTCTTCCTCCATGAGCGCTCCTGTAGTCCTACGCCCTCATGGAACCACTCCAGTCCGCTAGTGGAAGCTCTCTGCCCGAGTTCATGTTAAAAAAAAAAAAAAATGAAACCTGCATGTGATTGGACACTTTTCTATGGGTCCCGCCCCGTTACTGACGCCATAACTGGAGCGGAGTATCATTCATTTTTCAAAGTAAAATAAAACAATAAAAATGACTATTTCATTTAATTATAATTTTCTAAACTATTATAGAGAAACAAATTATCTGTATTTGCATTAAAGTATCAAACAGAAATGGGAACAAACAGACATAGAACTTTTAAATTCAATATTTTAAGATTTCTGATATCAAACTACTTGAACTTTGAAAGTTTAAATTCATTTTCTGAGAGTTTCTCTTTTTGTGTTTTTCAAACCTGTGATCAAACTCTTTCTTAGAAGAGGAATTTAAACTCTCAATATGTGTTTGCTTCATTTTTGATTTTTTATAAATGAGAACATCAAAAATTACTTGTTTTTCTACAGTGGTTTAAAAATGGATAAATAAGCTTTAGTTTTATTTTGAAAACAATACTTTGGTATTTCCATTTTTTTTTACTCTAATGTTGAACGGAGAAGAGGTTTCACCAGCGCAGGAGTAGAGGAGCGGGACTGTCCTGCGCCCGTGGAATGCTCCTCGTGTCCTTGGAGTTTGATATTTGCTCGTGGGAGACCTTTGAGAGAACAATAATGCTTTAGTGCAGCAGCTTCATGCTGGAGTCTGTCAGGTTGTTGCCACATGAAGGTCATTTTGGAGTCTAAATGGTTTGATGCATCAGCAGGGATGAAGGAGCAGCTGAGGAGACTCCATCCTCACCGTTGCCCTGAGTAGCAGTGGCAGTTGTCAGAGAAACCGGGTGCTGAATAGCGGGGCCCAGGTATCCACGGTAACCATAGCTGAGGCCGGCTCCGTTGATGTAGAGTTGCGTTTCCGGGGAGGAGAAGGCGGTGGCAGCCAGGGAGAAGGCGGAGTGAGCGAGGGTCGCCGGCTCCCGCACCGCGGCGCCGCTGCTGGACGACTTATCCAGGGAGATCGGCTCATCCTGACGGACAAACAGAGGAGAGACGGAGCGGGTTTGAGACGGGCGCCGACGGGGAATGAAACCGACAGTTTAGCCACAAACAGCAGAGATATTCCAGTCGCTTCCTGAACACTTCCTGTGTTTTCCAGAATAGAGGCCTTTTCCAGATAAAACTCTCGCAGGGTTTGTGCAATCTGAGTCAGAATATCAAAGGAAGTAAACACCTCCTAAAACCAGCATTAGAAGGAGGATGGACGTCTGCACCGCGTTTCCTGACAGTTTTAGGATTCTGTGAATCACCTGATACAGTTCAGGAGCGAGAAAAAAAATAGGACACTTTCAACACTTTGGGCAAATTTTGAGTTCAGCTAATATGCTAACATTATGCTAGTTGTTTTGGCAAAAATATACATTTTTTGAGTTCATTAGGGAAATTTGGAGTTTAGCTAATAGTTTAGCAATAAGCTAGCTGTACTGGCAAATTTAGACTTTTTTTGCTAAATTGGCATACAGCTAATATTTTAGTAAGCTTTCAGCTATCAGCTTTATCATCTTTAGCAGCTACATTCAGCTTACAGCTTTCACACTAGCATTATCACTGGTCATGCTATTTATCTGGTTAAAGTAGTAGAACATGTCATAAAAATGTCATAAATAAGGTACATGACACAAGTCTCAATAAAAATTGACTGTTTAACTCTTTCATCTTCTGAACCTCTTTTGGGGCTACAAAGTTGCCGGAGCCTATCCTTGCAACTGTCGGGTGAAGCTAGTGTTAATCGAAACTCTTGTTTTGTGAATCCTTTGTTTATCTTTAAACAGAGAAAAGAAAATAAAAAAGAAAAATATCCTTCATTAGATTAAGAGTCAACTTTGTTTCTAATTCAAACACAATTTAATCTCAGGACTTGAACATGGATTTAAATGCTCCTCATGACGACTGATCTGATCCATCCAGACAGTTCATGTTCCTCTACTGCATGGAGACTTCCAGCATCGTGGAGTCTGAACTAAAGTGTCGTGATGACGGTGAGTCTGGAGTCACTCTTTCCACTCTCGTACCTGGTAGGCTTCAAGGCGCATCCTCTTTGCGGCGTTGCGGGATTCGCTCTCGCAGGCGGCAGCCAGGATGTTCTCAGCCATGGCTGAGGTGAGGTGTGGCGGAGTGGGCCGGCTCTGACAGGAAAAATCCAAACGTCATCCCACCGCTTCATAATACTGGGCTGATATTTCATTCTTTAGAGAAAACTTGTTCCAGTCAGAGACAGCGAATATTTTCACTTATTGTCAGTTATATCTTTAAACATCTTTAATTGCAGACTTCACAAATGAAGGCATCACATTTTTCAATTTTTCGTATTTTACTGGTTCTGTGTTAGACCTTTGCTAAGTGCAATTACTATTTGTTTTCGTGTATTTATCAGTTGCTCATTTTTTTAAATTAATCCCACCAAAAGCAGACTAATGTTAAAATAAAGGTTTTATTGGTCAATTTAAAGGTTCCAGGTCATGTTGGCTGTATTTCTTAATATTGTTTATTACTACTAGTGGAAATCTATTTCTAATATTTTAAATAAAAAACCTGTAAAGACTGCTCAGTAAATGTGGTGTAATGCCAGTAGTGACCAGCAGAGTGCAGCAAAGACACATTTATTGCTGAGAGTCTGAGTGCTGAACACACATCTGCTCCGTCTCTGTTGTGTTTTCTGTAAAACACATTTCTCAGATAATTTCACTTCAAACATGAAACGGTGCTTTTGTTTGAATCATTTTGACTGAAGCACTTTTGTTTCTGGAACAAACTGTCAGAGTACTCTTGTACCTCCATGCCGTTCTTCTTCATGCGCCGGCAGGATTTGAGGTAGGTGCGGATGCGCTTGCGGGCGCGCTCCTGGAATTCTGGGAACTGCCTGCTGCAGGACTCTATGATGGCCTGGATCTTCTCCTTGGGTTGTTTGGAGATGGGTACCATCCGATCCAAGTTCTCGTCCACGAACAGGCGCACGAACATCTGCAAAAGGAGAAGGCCCTTCTCCAGTACCCATCAACACCTGAACATTAGCAGAACTTCACATAGAAGCAAACAAACTTTTTCTGGTCTGTGGTTGTGAGTCGGGTTGTGTCAATGTTTCTATGGCAACCACTGTCACCAATCAGGAGTAAGCTTGTTGGAAGGCCACACCCCTACCGCCTCAAAGCGGGTTCCACAAAATCTGTCAATCAAACACCAGCGTGAGACCGCCTACTTCTCATGAGGCTTCTGATTGGTCTGTTTATAACTTGAAAACTTTCAATAAAAAAAGACTAAATAACAGCTGTCTGTTTATCTATAGAAGTCTATGGGATTTTGGCTCCTTGAAGCCACTTCCTGTTTCGAAAACCAGGGGGAGGGGTCACTCAGTCCAGTTCTCTTATACAGTCAATCCTCCCACTCTAACAACATGCTAAAAAAGGGCGGGACAAAGTGAAATGAATTGAAAACTAAAATAATAATGAAGTAGTTTCTGACTAAATCAGTGACTGATTTAGGCTCCGCCCCCAGTCGCCAGAAATACAAAGATAATGGGCTATGTCCGAATTCCCATCCTAATCCCTCACTATTAAAAAAAACGATGTAGTGCGGGAATATATCTTGCCCTGGATTTTAACAGCACTTCAGACACGATGATCACTACTTTACTTTTGTTTTTCCAAACGCCGGATATGATGTCACGGATTTGTGGAAGAGAAAATCGAATCAATGTGAACATTTCACAACGTCTATTTGTGACTCCACTGAGTTCTGATGATGAAAATGTGGATGGTTTATGAAAAAATTACATTTAAGCATTCCTTTTATCTGCAAAAATTGTTCGACCGGTGACGAAGTGCCACATCTGCTGACTTACATTGAAAGCCTTTAACCTCTCGGGGTCGACGCCCTCCGTGTCGTTTATCTTGTCGTTGTCATCGTGGTCGTCGTGGTCGTCGTCGTCGTCATCTGGAGCCGCCTGGCTGATGTGGCGCGCCGTGCTCAGGTCCTCTGCGTTGGAGTCGATCTTCATGCTGTCGTAGCTGCCGCCCAAACCGTACTGTGGAGACTACACAACAAACACACAACTCAGAGAGGCGAAAACCGAACAATACAAACAACGATGTCTTCTGAGCATCCGTCTGTCTGCAGAAACCGAGCTCCAGACCTGAACCAGGACCACCACACTCATCCTGACAGCTGAAACCTCTTTTTAGGATCGTTCCCTTCAGCACTGATCAGTGGATCACCAGAGGATGCTGCAGACAGAGCAGATCCTGATCTCCAGCTGCACTGCAGCAATCCCAGCCTGAGACCACACAGACACCAGAGCTGAAGGGACCACTGAGAAGGCAGGAAAAAGCAGTGAAACGAAGGCGGTCAGGTCTAGAACTCACACATGGAACAAATCATTCATTCATTCTCATAATCTGCTGCCAGAGTCTCACTCAGAAGCCGGTGGATGAAAGGTGAGGCACCGGCTGCACAGGTCACCAGACTATCGCAGCGCATTTCATCATCATACACAGTCTCACTTGGAGAGAATTTAGAGAACGGGGGTCTGCAAACTTTAGCACTAACAGTTATTTGGACCCGTTTCTTATGGACCAAAGCCCAGACAGACCCACAAAGTCCATCTTCAACATTCAGAAAATACAACTAATTTGTCTTTGTTCCCATTAAGACATTCATCTATAGCTGACATCATGTTAGACGTTCATTTGACCAAATGCAGCCAAAAAAAGTCGTTTAATTTGTCTTCACTTGTCAAAAACCACAACATTGAACATGCAGATTTAGTAGAATGAAACAGGAAGTGATGAAAGCCGTCAGTAGAAGCAATTAAAGTAAAGTTCCCTGCAAAACCTTGAAGACAAAAAGAACTGAACACGGTGAGAATGTAGATGATTAGGAATGTGTCTGAATACCAGAATCCAGATTCAGTTCAGCAGATTCCTTGAAATGTTTGTGTTCTAAACTTCTCACATCACAGAGGAACATGAGAGTAACTCAAACTCTCAAACATACTTGACTCCAAAATAAGTAGTTTTTTTGGTGACTTTCAGGAGACAGAGGCACAGAGACGAGTGGAGAAGAAGAAAGATGCAGATAAAAGGAGAAGATGAAGAGATAAAAAGGTGGAGAAAGATGCTGACCTATAAACCACTCAAACAAATGCGATAAATGATTGTAAATATACTTTATGTCATTGCCATTATGGGTGTTTTTAAAAATGTCCTAATCTGGGACAGATCCACCTCAGACCTGAAGGTCAGCTGGGATCTGGACTCCCCATTTCAGGAAACTTCTCTCCTTCAGTGCAAACAGAACTTTGCAAGTTTGCTTTGCTGCTTGGAAACATGGATGCAAATGAAGGCTGCTGCCATGGTAACAGAGGATCTGCTTTACTTCCTACAGTTAACCTGAGAGTTGAGATGTGATTTGACTTAACTAATGATCTCTTTTAGTTTTCAGATGGAATCATCTCCTTGTCCTGCTTTAACAAAACATCAAGTTTGTGTGGAAAACCTTCCACTGAATCTGTTTAAACCACTGTTTTCAGTCTTTGATGTATTTAAAGTGATTATTTTACTGTAGTTGAGATGACTGTTGCTGCAGGTCTGAGGGTCTTTGTTGTGAGGAGGGAAGCGGCAGAAACACTTCCTTCAAGGCCATTTTTGTTCAGCTGCACACAAAGGCGGAGGCAGGAGGATGGAGAACAGAGATGTCCTCCAGTCACACCTCCGTCTCCTCTTTACAGAAAATCCTTTCACGCTTTAATAAATACATCCCACCTTAAGTTGGCATTGAAGTCCGTATCAATTAAAGTGGATAAAGATTCCACATTTTGCTTTGACTAATAGTTGTGTTTTTCTCTGGAACCCTGAATAAATGGAGACTTCTGTTCAGCCGAGGAGCCATTTTCATCCAAACCACAAAAACACGACTTTTCTTCTTCATGCATAACCTTGACGTCTGGAACAATGAAAGCTGCTCCTCATTCACTGCTGTTTGTAAAGGATGGAGATAATGGAGGATTCACTTCACACTCCATCTTTATTCATGGAGCAGCAGAGAAAGAGTAGCTGATAAATCCTGACCTTTACGCTAAAAAAAAAAACAATTTTTTTTTTCAGCTTCATAAAATACCTCCAATATACGTATTCAACTTTTTCTTTGACTTTATAGGAAGTTTTTTACATGCTAATCTGCAGAAACATCTCCTGATTCTGTGACATGAAGACGTTTAGAAGGTTCTGACTCTCTTACTAAAATACACAATGAATGATTGAATAAACTTTATTGATAAAGCACTTTGCAACACCACAAAGATACTGATAGATAAAGAAACACTAAGACTTAAAGTTGTTATGAAAAAAAATTAAGAATAATAAAGAACTAAAAAAAGTTGCATTACCTGTGATAATGTTAGTGTGAATGTTTTTTGCTGAATGTACACTGGAGATGCTGAAACTTTTGCTGAAAATGGTGACACAATTTACTTTAACTGCTGAAGGGATTTTCTGAAAATGTAAAAGTTCTTTGCAAAATGTTAAATTTGCTAAAAGACTGGAACATTAATTAAAGAACTATGAAAGAGCAGATGACTTACATTTCTGAAAAATTAGCAAAATTGCTTAAAAATCCCTAATATATGCAAATTTTGCAAAAATGTTTAGTGTGTTGCTAAAATATTAGTCCAAATTAGCTTAAAAAAAAAAAAAACCTCAGTAGATGTCAAATTAGCCCCAAGAAAAGCTAGCTTGTTGCTTAAATACTAGCTACACTCCCTCCGATTCCCATCTAAACTTGCGGCTGGCTGCCTCAGTGTCCTGGCTGTGGGGCTGCCACGCAGGAAACCTGGTTAAATCCTCCGGCCGTGCATTGAGTTTATTCCAGATTGGGTCCTTGGGGAAGACCCTGATGCCCAACTGGGTCCCCCTTGACCTTTCAAATACAGGGTTGGGTCAGGAAGGGCATCGGCGTAAAAACTCTGCCAAGTCCCTGATGTGAAGCAGTGAGCGCTGTTTTGCCGACCCCGAAAGGGATAAGCCGAAAGGTAAACAACAACAACCCTTAGTAATCCAAATTAGTCAAAAATGTTAGCCTGTTGCTAAAACAGAAGCTCAACTCTAAATTAGCCTATAAAAACCTCAGTAGATGACAACTTAGCCAAAAAGCTAGCATGTTGATTAATTACAATTAATTAATTACAACTGACTTATTAATCAGTGCGATTTGCAAAAATATTAGCTAAAAGCAGATGCAAAATTAGCAAAAAAAAGCTAGCACATTGATTAGTTCCTAATCTCCTTATCTCTCTTAATTAGCTAAACTCCAAAATAGCCTTAAATTCCTCCGTAAACTAAATTAGTTTAAAACGTTAGCATGTTGCTAAAACATTAGCTAAACTCGAGGTTTTTTGAAAATTAAAATAAAAGATGAAAACATAGACCATGAAAATATTTAAAAACTTAATCTACTTAAAATTCTGAAATGTGAAGACTTTCTTATTCATTTCCTATGGTGCATATTTTACTCAATATTTCCAAAACTATTAAGTTTATGAATACCAAAAATACAAGCAGTAATGTCCTGAACGAGCTGAACGTTTTGATACCGAGATTGATGAAAACGCTGAAAGTGTGATTGACTTTTTATTTACCAAAAAACGTACAGAAAGGCGCCGGAGGATCACAGAGTGTGAATGCTGACTCAGCCGTTTGTGTCTCTTTAAAGGTCATTTCTCTTCATGATTAACAGAATCTTCCTGTTTCAAAAGGGCTGCGGCTAAAGATCCCTCACTG
This sequence comes from Oryzias melastigma, assembly GCF_002922805.2. Lineage (NCBI taxonomy): Eukaryota > Metazoa > Chordata > Actinopteri > Beloniformes > Adrianichthyidae > Oryzias > Oryzias melastigma. The sequence continues at coordinate 33,627,141 of NC_050516.1, forward strand.
TGTGAGAGAAAACCTTCTGAGCTAACCGTCACCATGTTCTACAGCGAGTCTTCAGACATGATCTAACGAGTCTTTTTGTGCGCTTCATACTGAGCATGCTCAGTGGTCTCTTTTTGCTACATCTCTGTTTCAAAAGTGATAACGATGGTGTTCTAAAGTTCTGCTTGATTAATAATGAAACTTTCATTTTTAGCGTTTTTTTTTTTCATTTTTTTGATCAAAAGATGACGTTTAGAAACTTGAATACCAGCATGAGAAGCTGAGGTGAAAGAAGAGAGCAGAGATCTTCTGCTCAAATGTGGGACGTTACGCATGTTTCCCTGAAACAGCAGCAGAGAAACGTGGAGCTGCGTGTTTCAGGACAGGATGCAGCTCTCTTCACACGTGCACGCGGCTCTCTCTGGGGGTGCTGGTCGTCTCACCTTGCTCCCGAACTCCCTGCCGTCCCGGTCCAGCCGCAGCTCTGCGTTGTGCGGCTGTGCGTGAGTGTTTGGCGTGCGCGGCAGAGGCAGGGCCGTGTGCGGCGTCAGGGGGTTCTTGGCAGTGAGGGGGTACTTTCTGCGGAGCTCCTCCGGCGCGCTGGGGTGCAGCGCGCCGAGCAGTGCGGCCGCCGCCGCGGACACCGTGATGGGCAGGTGCGGCGTGGACAGGGGGAGGCGCTTGGGGGGCGGCTCGCTCAGGTTCACCGGCTGCTGCTCCTCCGTGGACGAGGAGGAGGTGGGCCGGCTGAAGTCGAGCGGCGCGGAGCTACTGTTGCCATTGACGACTTCGGTTTCCCTGACGATGGCGCTATCCATCACAGCGGAGGAGGGAGGGGTCAGGGCGGGCAGGCCATTTCCGCTGCCACTCTCTGACGATGAATCATCTGAAAGCAGAGATGGAGGAAGAGCTTGAGTTACAGAATAATCCCAGTAGATTGTCTGGACAGTATCACACAGGAGGACCGCTGCTCTCCGGTCGGTCAGGCGGTTTCTGCTGCTGACAGCAGCTGTATGTGAACGGAACACCGTGCAGCCGCACATCCTCCTGCACGCGCATCACCTGCCGACACGCGAACCATCACCTGTACGTCACTCAACCCACAACGGAGCAGCAAAAACACACATTCTAAATCATCTTCAGAGAACAGGAACACCATCAGACTCAGAGCAGCTGGATGTGAAATAACTTTATTGACAGTCTGAGCGTCAGACGACGCTCCATCACATCATGACTGAGTGAACACTTTCAGGAGCCTCTGTTTGTCTGCAGATGAAAACTCTGGAACGCCAAAACAAAAGTAGATTTGATCAAATTACTGCTGCTGATCCAAGAAGCCGGGCGGGTCTTAAAGGGGGGTAGATGATGGTGACGGTGCACATTAGAAGTGCCAAACCGAACCGTTTGTTACACCACAGAACCGAATCATAAAGAAAGTAAACCGTCACCTCCCTTCTGCACACCAGCAGGTTCACACTCAAATCGAATCATTTGATTCTGACATCCAACATTAATATCCATCACATTTGCATTCTTCTGTATAAAGTTGTGTTTATCAGAAATTTCATCCCTGAATATTTTATATTGTACTTTAAAACTAATGCAGAGATTCATCGATGAAACACCCGTCATAATGATACATTTCATGTTCCTCAATGTCTCCCATCAAGATCTTAACCTTAAGTCTGGAGTCAATTCTTCTTCTTTCAAAAAAAGTTTAAGGCAATCAACAATAATGAAATGATCGTATTATGAAATGTAAATGTTTTTTGAAGATGTGTAAAATGTCAATTTTGAAGTTTTATTAGGTAGAGGCTCTAAGTCCATTTGGGGTTTTTTCCTGTTCCTGCACCAAATTGATGTATTTATTTAGCAGTTTTGGTTTTTTTTTTGCAATATGTTGCATAAGTATTAAAAAAAAGTGTTTAAGAAATATTTCTCATTTTTTGTGTTATTAAATAACACCTGAGCAAACGGAACATTTTTTCTTCATTAATATGTTCGATTATTAGCAGGTAAAAAAAAGGATAACATATCATAAAACTTAAAAATCTTATATTGAACTAGAACAAAACTGTGACTCAAATGTTTTAATGGGGTTGTGAAGAAACTTGAATGTTTCAGAGGAAAACTACAAATGCTGAAAGACGTGAATGTTTGTCTACTTTCTGCAGATCTAATGACAGCGGCTCATCCTGTTAACCTGACCGACCTTTAGCCATTTCACACATCGGAACATTTGGTTCATCGTCGGACAAAAAAAGTTAAAGATAAACATTTTCAGGATCTGTAATTAAGGCTGAGCTGATAAAACTGATTAATCAATGTGAATCCATTAAAGCATAAAAGATTAATAATCGATTCACACAGAGATCGATTTAGCACATAAAGCTAAAATCTGCTAGCTTGATGCTATCGTATAATGGGATTTCCCATAGGACGGCTAATGCTAACGTTGACCTAAACATACATTGCTGACTGAATGAACATCTTTATAAACTCACAGGCATGAATTTTCTAAACTTTTTAAGGAAAAAGAAATTAAGTAACCATTTGAGGTCTAAAACATTATTTTTTGCTCATTTTTTGCTTATTGCGGTTTCACTGCAGCTGAAAGGTGATATGAAGGGAAGCTTCTTCCTTTTATTGACTAACTTTATTCTTTACAAATATGTACTGATGTACTGATGATATGTACTGATGTTATGTACTGATCTACTGATGTTATGAACTGATGTACTGATGTTATGTACTGATGTACTGATGTTATGTACTGATGTACTGATGTTATGTACTGATGTACTGATGTTATGTACTGATGTACTGATGATATGTACTGATGATAATAGCTTGCAGTATATTTTTTCCAAAAGATGCAGCCATTAAAAGGGAAGAAATGATGGGAATAAACGTATCCGATAAAATCCTCACATTATCGAGGAGACATGAGCTGAAGCTGCTCTGTGATGACCTCAGAGAGCAGACAGCCCCCCCAGTGTGTGTCCTCCTCCCCACCTGAACTGCTCCGGGGGGGCCCGCACCTCCTGACGGCGAGGAGGACCAGTGTGAGCGGGACACTCTGAAGAAACGCGCGTTTCCTCTGCAGAGTTTCAGGAGTAAATGAATAATATAATTGTCATTCTTCTGCTGCCACAAAGAGAGGATGAAGAGCAGGAGCAAAAGAGGAATCAGAGAAGAAAAAAGTGATGAAGACAAACAGAGACACTAAGGATGGAACGTCATGTGTGATTCTGTGTGTGTTGGTGGGGGGTCCGAACTGCTGTGCAGGAGATGCAGCGAGAAAAAGAGGTCAGAGATGGGTTGGAGGAGGAGGGGGGGGGTCATGGCTGGGAGGCAGAGGATGGAGGACGGAGGGGGAGGGGTGCAGAGACAAACAGGCAGGATGGAGGCAGTTTGAGGGGAGGAGCAGCATCCTCGCAGGATTGGGGAGGGTTCGTTCACGCTGAGACGGATGGAGAACTCGTCTATGAACCTCCCAAATATGGATCGATGAGACCGTATCCTCCATTTCAGATTTCTGCTTCCCTCTTTCTCCTCGTGTCTCTTTTCCTGGGCGAGGAGCGGTCGTGTTCAGCCACTCCTTCCTGCAGTCCGTCCCTAAAGCTCACACAAAGGCAGCTGAAAATCTGCTCATCTGACTCCAACAGACAGAAAAGATGCTCACGCAGAGAAAGACACGCATGCAGAACTGATATGTGACTGTAAAAACAAAGGGAAATCTAATTTAATATGGACCAATATTATAATATAAATTAAAGACTGCGTATTATAGAATAAATCCTCTTCACTATCAGCCAAATCCACTCTTAACACAGAGGATTACACCAAATATTGTGCTTCAATTTAATTTGTTTATCACTGATAAAGTTAAGATAATATGGATTTATTGGAATAACTTGGATTGGACTAAAACATTGACTCATTTAGATCAGGGGAGCACAAACATTTTGGCTCAAAGGGCCAAAATCTAAATGGGTCCAAATGAAACCATCAAACTGGGATCCTAATGAGAGACGTGGAGCCGGTCTTCTGACTTTATCCCGTATCCTTTATCTGGATTTAATTACCTGGAGGGCCGGATCCAGATGATTTTATTTTAGCGTTATTAGTGACCCGATGTCATTTTGCTTTTATTTCTAACTTGTATAATTTTGACAAAATATATTTTATGGGGAGTAAAATATTGAAAGTTATTTAAGGTTTAAGTTTATTTATTCTGGAATAATATTCCTGCGTTTTTAATATTCATAATTATGTTAAAAAGTTACAGTTTTGAAGTTTTAAAAATTGTCATTCTGCTAGCTTTTTGAGCTATTTCAGCATTTACTAAATTTTCTTAGGCTATTTTGGAGTTTAGCTAATATATCAGCTACATGCTAGCTGTTTTGGCTAACCTAAGGTTTTTTTTTTTTAGTTTTTTAGGCTAATTTGGCATTTCGCTAATATTTTAGGTGGCTATCAGCTTCGGCGTTCAGTTTCAGATGGTGGTGGACTTTACTAAAAGTATAGAAATGTCAGTGGTGAAGACATTTTTCCAGGTAAGAGACTCTTATCTGGTAAAATGTCTTCACCACCTTTTACTAGGGAGACATAAAAGAGCAGAAGGAGGAGAAGACAAGTTGATTTGTTCAGATGTAATCAGAGATATCTGACTGTAATGTAGCTGGAGTTAGTGTAGAAAACGGTGGTGGGGATGACTGGTGGTGAGGAAGATGACGAGGACAAGGGCAGAGAATTGTAGGAATAAGAGCTTTTTCTTCAGATTTGGAAGACATGTAGCTTTACAACACTGTTGAATTCCTCAGCAGTCCTTTCCTCGTGTTCCTCTCCACATTCTCCATCAGCTCAGTCAAACGTTCTCAGAGGAGTTTGAAGACACCAGCAGCAGGCTGAGGGCCTAAACCAAACGTGACACTCCACTCTCCTTTTTTCCACACTGAGGGCTGAGAGGAGCAGGAAGCGGTCTGTGCAGCCTCGTGCGCTGCAGCTGCGCACATCCAAACAGTTTAACAATCAGCTGAAGTGGAGTGAGCATGTCTGTGGAGCCCAGTGCACAGCAGCGTGCATGTCTGCCAAAGGAAGAGAGGAAGCTCACATCAACGCTCTGCAGGAACAGGTACAACTACCGTCCGATAGAACCTCTCTGAAGGACGTGGACCGGGACTCTGCTGTGACACACACATGGTTTACTGTTTTATGTTTGATGTTAGAGTGGACCAAATGACTACAAACTTGGTGATGTAAGTCAAATGAAAGCTGTGGACGGTGTTGTCCAGCACGCCGACACTTTCTCATTTCGTTTTCTAACACTTTCTTATTCCCAAGTCGTCCCAATTTGACGTTTGTTGAAGTTCTCCCCCCGCCTCACTCTTTGACGTATTGGCTGTTCCAATTAAATCAGGGGTCTGGTTGTTTTGTTGGACGCGGTACCAAACACGGGCCGAACCTCGGGACATGGCTAGTATTGGTACCCTAACCCTAGCCTGGTCCCCGTCTGGATCCAGTACTGCAACCAGAACCAGTACCAATCCATGTCCGCCACCGGTACCAATCTACAACTGGTACGATCACTTTCTGTATAGGATTAGGGTTAGTAAACTGGTGCCGTCCACGTCCCAGTACTAAACCGGTATGTGGCCCGGAGGTTGGGGAGCCTTGATTTAATTGGTACCGCCAGAACGTCAACAAACAGCGAGTTGGGGACACCCAAAACGGCAATTCTGATGTGCTGGCTGTAACAATTATATCAGAAGTCCGGTCGTTTTGTCAGATGCAGTACTGAACACGGACCGAACCTCGGGATGTGTCCAGTATTGGTACCCTAAGTCTGGCTTGGTCCTTGTCTTATACTGCGTCCAGAACCAGTAACCATGCGCGTCCGGTACCAATCCACATTTGGGACAGGGTTAGGGTTGGGGTTAGGATACTGGGAGGGGTCCTGGTACGAGTTGGGGACACCCAAAACGTTAATTTTTGACACGGAGGGTCCTTAACCAAACGTCAGTATGTGATGACATGGGAATGAGAAGGTGTTGGACAGGCAGGTGTTACCCTGACCTCTTTAGACCCGCCCTCACTCTCTCACTGCTACACACCCCTCTCTCTACCCTTCTGCCCCCGACACCCCGGCCCGGTCAGAGCTTGTCTTTGGGTTTTATCTCCATAGCAACCACTTTATGTTTTGGTCACTTTGGGGTGACAAAGAGGTTAATGTTATTTTTAGAAGAATCAGGAAACTAAATGTTTGGATTTCCTCGGTAACTAAGGTTTTTTGTTAACCACGCCCACATTCTCTGATGTGCTCATTTCATGACATTTTGTTTTGCTCAGCTTAAGCTAACGATTCATGTATTACATCTTCACAATATTCCAGTAAAAAATGTGTGTGGAATGCAACCTTTTGCACTCTCGCCACGGCAACGCCGTTCAAAATTTACAACTTTTAATCCCAACATTTTTCCTAAGTAACTTCTGACTGATGCTCGAGGAGTTAGGAGGCGATGGATCCAAAGTCTCAGGACTATAAATTTATAGCTGGTACCCCCCCCCTTCACTGTTGTCCTGCTGACCCACAAATGTCCTAAAAAGATGCAAAACTACACTTCAACCACTTCATCCATGCACATGTTCCTGCGGCGTGCACACTCCCTCTACGTGCACACTCCCTCTACGTGCACACTCCTGCTCACAAACCGGACGCTTCTGTTTCTCCACCTGTCGCTCACTGAGCCACAGCACACTGACGGTGATGCATGGCAGCATTTACGCTGGGCTGTATTCCCAGAGGCGCTGGAGGCCCTGGGTGCTCACCACACACACACACAACACACACACCACACACACCACACACACAGTACAGGGAAGCAGGACAGGTGGACCAACACATTCAATTACTGGTGACAGTCTACAGGGAGGTGGAGGAGCAGCTACACTCGGTATCAGCTGCACTCACTGCAGACTTGGACTGTTAACAAGTTACAGTGACATTGATGAAAGCAGGAAATGGCTGGAGACTCCGTCAACTTCAGCCTCGACACGAGGGAGGGGACACGGTCAAACAAAACTCTTCCTGCTTCTTCTTTGTCTTATTTTCTGTCTGGATTTTCCCCTGGGATGTTTTGGTTGCACAGCCACATCTTTGATTATTTAACGATTCCTCATTTTTCTGCTGGTAGAAATGTGGATCCTACAGGTGGAGCTGGGAGGAGTGGGGGTGTTTTTCTACATTCTGCAGTGTTGCACTGAAGTGGTAATCATTCTGTAAAGGAATCAGCAGAATGGAGAGCTGAACAGCGACTTGACTGAAGAACACTCGTTATTACCCTGACAGTGGGGGGGCAGCACACGAGGCTTTACACGCCACTATTAGTATGTTCACCAACGCATTCCTACAACATCCCTTCTGTTTGGTGTAAGGTTTTGTTGTTGTAGCTGTAGCTGGAGTAACTTGTTGTACATTTCAATGTGAAAGTCAAAGTAACCAGAATCTTTGGGTTCTGAGTGATGATTCTTTAACTTCTGGTTCTTGGAGAATTCTCCACATTCAGAGAAGATCATTAAAGCTTTTGTCCCGCTCTTGAGGGAAGTGGAACACAACAACTTACACAACATTTGTGCTGTTCACATCAACAAAGGCATGCTCCTTGCGTGCAGCTTTGCTGTTAGAATTTAGGAACTTAGACGATTAAAGTGAAGTTTATTTGAGCGTCCAACAGGCATGTATGTTTCACCTGCACACCGCGAACGTGCAGCATCCACGCGCGGCCAATAAAGACTCACAGGAAGCACACTGTACCAATAACCAGTGCAGCGCACAGGGCCCCGTACAATAGTGTAGTGCTGGGCGATATGGAAATAATTGTTTATCACAATATAAATTATTTTATATAACAATAAGGATATATATATAGCGGTATAGATCATGATGTATATCGTTACTGCGATATCGATCGTGATATATATCGTTATTGTGATATATATATATATTTATCACAAAAATGTTACATATTACAATACATATCACAATAACGATATATAATCACGATTTTTATTTTTATTGGCCGTGGTGCAGTGGTAGGGCGGTCGACTCCTGATCAGAAGTGAGCGGGTTCGATTCCCGCCTTGCCCGCCCGTGTGTCGAAGTGTCCTTGGGCAAGACACTGAACCCCGAATTGCCTCTGGTGGGAGGTTGGCGCCAGTGTTCGGCAGCGGAGCCACCACCAGTGTGTGAATGTGTGAATGGGTGAATGGGTCTGTGACTGTGAAGCGCTTTGGGCCCTCGAAGGAGGGTAGAAAGCGCTATACAAGTATACGCCATTTACGCCATTTTATTCTGATATATATCGAGATATTTACCACAATAAATTATATTTTCAGTTATTCTCTGAAAAGAAATCTCATAGCTTACTTTTCTGACTATTTGAAATTACAGAAAACTGAATAGTCACAATTTAGAAACAAACATTTAAGTGCAGCAAAATAAATCAAATGAGAACAGATGTGGCTGATGGACAGCAGCCTTCACAATTGTTTCAAAAATCAAAAGTATTTAAACTGAATTTGTGAAAGAAAAACATGAAAAACCTTTTTTAAAGTGCACAACAGTTTCAAGTTTTTGCAATCAAAGTTTAAGTGATCGATTTGTGATTGATTACGAAAGATCTTATTTTATGTATTATTACCTAATTGCTTGAAATAAACTCATTCATTCATTCATTCATTCATTCATTGGTACGCTCCATTTTCATGCCACACGAGGGAACTTCAAGACACACCTGCTCTACCTGTAAGATTTGGCCGCTCCTCTTTACGACCCTCTGTAAGCCCAAAACCTGCAGCACCTGTACGGATGCATGTGACCGAGGATTCAGGTGTTGTAAGACACAGAAACTGTGGTTACATTTGTGAGCAGGATGTGAACGCAGAGTTACAGAGAATGTTTAGGTTCTGGATTCCTGCACAGAAACCATCAGAACTGTTTCCCTTAGAAAAACTGAGAGCTTCTGTTCATTTCTGCTGTTTTCTGTTCTTCATAAAGTGCACCCTATTGATTTTTGTGTCATCATGAAGAAAGGAGGAGGTGAAGAGGAGAGGAGGAAGAGGAGTGAGAGAGAGAAAATAGTCAAGAGACAGAAGGAAAAGTCAAACAAAGAAAGTGAGGAGGACAAACAATTGAGGGAGTGAAAATGAGAAGTTTCAGAGCGCCGGCTGAACAAGGAGGGAAGGTGAATGGAGGAGCGTGGACAGGAGGAGAGAGGAGCGTGGACAGGAGCAGAGAGGAGCGTGGACAGGAGGAGAGAGGAGCGTGGACAGGAGGAGAGGAGCATGGACAGAAGGAGCGTCCGCTCCAGAGTGGTGACAGCAGCTAATACCTTTAGACTCTTCCTTTCTGGGGGTGTAACCACCTCACACAGGATTACAATGGATTATCTACGCAGTACACAAGTCACCCTGCTTGGCTGGCATTGCCATGGCAACCCCCCCTCGGAGTCCAACCCCACCCTTCCAATTACACACAGTGATGCCCCTCCTCCCTCTGATGGCGTTGAAGGAGTTACTGGCTGCTGCACATTCGCCTGACGAGCACAATAAACCTGTTTAGAGGCCAATCAGTGTGAGGGAGGAAAATGATTCACAAGTTTATGCAGTAAAGTCACGAGAAGGTCAACAGGTGTGAGCAGGTATCCAGAGGAAGAACTTACAACGATTCTGTCGGCGAGCTTTGAATGATTCAAACAGAATGACGTTGAATGGATAGTGATGATATCTCAAGGGCTAAAAAAACTATTTTATTTATCTTAATTTTATCATTGGTCCAGATGGTAATAATAATAATAATAATAGTGTATAAAGTTTTATAAAGCACTTAAATTGTCTATAAGACCCAAAGTGCTGTACAATCACACTTCCTTAAATGACCACTAGGGCGGTTTCAGAGAGGAGCAATGTTCTTTGATTTATTGCAACTTTTCAACCGTTAACACAATAATTCCAGCAGATTCTGAAGGAGAAAAGCAGCAATGTAGCATTAGCATGATGCTAATGCTAACAAGCCGCTCTGTGTGTAGCCTGTATGTGTTCATGGACCAGTTCACAGTCGAACAATAATTTAATTGACCGGAAGTTTAAGATGTCAGATTGGGCGGAAAATATAGCAAAATTAATTGGTAGAAAATTAATCCAAAAATGTTTTTTGAATATAATGACTGAATTGAATCCACTGTGTATTAGCAGTGGGTGTGTAACTGCAACCTGCGTCAGATGTTGCGACCTATTTATTTATGTTCTCTTTGAGACATGAAACTTTTGCATTAACTGTCAGTTTAGTTGTATACACACATACATATATATATATATACACATGCCATCATGACGCAACATAATTTTGTATTTTTCTTAGTTTTCTTAGTTATTTGAAAAGCTAGTTGCATGATTTTCAGTTCATCTGTTACATAGAAAGTGTGACAGGAAACTAATATTTAAATCCAAACAACCTGCTGGTGATTACACGGTTTTTTTTTGAGCCGTAGAGTTCTCAAATCTGACAAATATAGTTACTTAGTTTATAATGTGATATGAATCATTATCGCCTGATATGAAAAAAACTTTATCAAGATATGAAAAATTCCAAATCTCCCAGCCCTAGACAGAGAATAACTTAAATAAGTTTTACTACAGAAAGAAAAGAATGTCAGAATAACCATTCTTTATAACCAAATAGAATGACTGAGTAATAGTTATTTAGTTCTCTAGGGGATTTTGGCTTTTTGGAACCAGCAGGTATTTCCTGTTTGGAACGCCAGGAGGAGGGGTTAGTCCAGTTCTTATATACTGTCAATGGTCAGAATTCTGTTGGGGTAACATCTTATTTGAGAGTCTCCTGATAAGAAAATAGGAAGAACTGACCACACTAAAGACTACAGTCTCATAGGGATAACCGCGGATGGAAGGGGGGGGGCAGTGGCTTTGTGAGGCACAAGGCTGCCCAGTGTGAGGAGGTGCTGGAGGTCAGGAGAACAGGGCGGGAGGATGGTACAGTCAGCAGACATGCAACAAAGACACTGCTGTCACCGCCTGCCACTGCTTCACACACACATATGGACACCCCCCCCACACACACACACACACACACACACACAGGGCCATCAGAGTTCCTTTGTTCACACAGACAACACTTTGACTTCTCCCTGCAGACAGTCTTCTTCCCACATTCAGTTTTCTGTGTCACTGAAACACACCGAACCAGTCAGACTTCAGAGTGGTTAATCAGGTCAGCAGTAACAACATCTACCGTCCAGTTTCATGCTCGATATCTAGAATAACATTGAAAATACATCAATATGTCACTTTTTTAACACAGTTGGGATACTTTAACCTTTAACTCAAAAACATTTTTAGTGTTCAGTCATTAAACCAAATTTCTTTAGAAATTGGCTTGTATAAATTTGTCTTATTATACATTCATGTGTAATTATTTCACATCCATTTACTTATAGAAACGGTTCCCTGTGTGTCGGTGCAGACTGCTGCCATGGTTACAGTTCTGAGTCACACGACTGATTTGATGTTTGGTTCCAGTGCAAACACGGAGTCAGACGTCTGGACTTTCTAACAATGATCCAAACTGCAGAGAAGTGAGACTAAAGCTGCACTCGTTTCCACTGCATCAGTCAGTCTGGAGGCTGCACGGCGCAGCGGGCGGGAGAGCCTGCAGCGGCTGTTCCCAGCGTGATGGAATTCACCCCCGCCGGCGAGGAGGATGAGAGGGTGACATAATAGCTGCCGCGCTGTAATCCAAAATCAGCAGAGTAATGCCGGCTCCAGGCAGTCACTCACCTGGCTAATGGGATGGAAAGGGCATGCCACCAGAGGGCTGCCATGCCAACATGACGCGACAGAGCGAACCCTGCCGCCAGCGCAGCGCACGCTCTCACAAAGAGCTCAGCCTGCTGCTGTGAAGAGTCTTTGTTCTCGTGGAGTCCCTCCACACTCCAGGTCTTCCCCTCCAGCGGCTGCTCCCCTCGGGAAGCCTGGGGGACGGCTCTACAGCGCCGCAGGTCAGACTGGGACTGAAGCCAAGATGGGCTCTACCACCAACAGAGGAGGTCCTATTCCAGACTGTTTTTGTTTCTGAGTCTAGTTATCTACAGGAAGGAGAAGAACCAGCAGAAATAAAAGTATTTTCACTGGTTTGGAACAGATTACCAGGAGGCTCAAATGTTCTAGTATCTCATGTTTTGTTTCCCTGTTGTGTAGTTATACATCCAGTACCGCTGGGCGTCCGGTTCTGGTGGCGGTGCGCTTCAGGGTACCAACGCAGAGGCTCGGAGGTTGAGGATCCCTGTTTTAATTAAACCGGCCAGCACGTAAAAAAACACGAGTTGGGTACACCCAAAACATAAGTTTGTGCCACAGAGGGTCCTTGAACCATTCGTCGATATGTGACGACTCGGGAATGAGAATGGGTTCGGCTGCAGGACAAAAACCTCTTCTGGGAAATATCACAATATTTTATTTGTTACTGGTATCAATTTCAAATGCTGCTGAAACAATTTCTAATTATTTTTATAAGCAAACATTTTATTCAACGTCTTACTTTTGTGTTCCACTTAAATTGCAGACCGCTGATTTGCAGCAGAACACACAGAGCCTCTTCCAGCAGTTCTGCACCAAGACAACAAGAAGATCTCCAGAACCATCTCGTGGTTGATCTTCACTCAGTCTCCTGATTGTTGTTGTTGTTACACAGATCAAATACTCAAACAAACTCATAAACAACTCAGTTTGTACTGAAATAGGCAGATCATTCACGATTTCTTGGTCGGTTAATCCAACAGCCATTTGCTAAATTCATGAAGTAAATATCAGCACTGCTGTAAATAAATATCACTTTATGTTTTTTAACCATACTTGAAGAGTCTTATTGGTTGAAGCACATTGAAGATTGTTTCTTTTATTCTGAAAAATAGATTCCTGAGGAAACCAGACAATGTTGAGTGATTAAAAAATGTTTTTTAATCTACCAAAAGTAAGTCACTTGGATCACTTCTGATAATTAATAAGATGCATTTAATTATCAGAGTATCTAGTCATACTCCTTCAAAAAATGTAATTCATTTTATCTGGTACAGTCTTTGGATATATCGTTTTGTGGCATATGTATCGCGATATATATTGTATTTTCACATATGTATCGCGATACATATTGTTTTGTGACATGTGTATTGTGATACATATGATACAAATGTATCTTGATACGTATCGCGGCGTGACGTGTGCATCGTGATACTCTCGCCATTATGCAGCCAGCATAGATTGGTTCAAAGCTTTTCACTTCTAGCGTTCAGCTCCTGTTTCAGTTCAGTTCCCCTCAAACTGCAAAGGAACAGACAACATTTTGGTCTGATGCTCATTGGGAACTGAAGAAGCTGCATATTTCACCGGTTTCACAGCCTGTCTCTGGTCTGAGTCCATCAGCCGGACCCGAACGCAGCAGGGACTCAGATGTAATCCTGCTGATCGCAGTCTGAAGCTGCACAGATCAATCTCAGCGCTTAATGACATGTAATCCTCTGTGTTCATTCCCACACATCACTGAGACGCTGGAAGCAGCAGAAACACCCTCAGTCCACTCCACAAACACACACTCACCCCTACACAAACACACTAATACTTTTTTTTTTTGCTTTCTTTACGGTCACCACCCTGAGGTGCTTCTGAGTTCCCTTCTCTGTTCAAATAATTGAAGTTCTGCTGAGAAACATCTGACCTGAGAGCACGAACTCTCTCCAGTCCTCCGTCCTCCACCTCCTTCCAGCGGTCGCTATACTGCTTCATGTGGACAGCAGGGAGGAGGCAGGACGTCCTCAAACAAAACAGCTGCGTGAGACTGTCTGCAAGCCGCTTCTGAGCATGCTCAGTACCCCAGTCTGCAACTCAGACCGCCTCTGCTCCTTCAAATGTGTTGCCAGAGCAACGCAAGGAGCATCCAAGTGGTTAGAAAGAGTCGCCGTTACCTTTGCTTCACATCTTGGTTTTTCTGTTTGAGTAATTTTCATCATTTACAAGTCAGTCACGAGAAGTAAGAGCGGACGCAGAGACCTGGACAGATTTAAGAACATGAACTCAAATACAGACTCTCACACAGAGTCACACAAGTGTTGAAAAAAATACCCAATCAATGAGGATTTATGTAAAGACAAAATATGATCAATCTGTCCTGAAATATAATTGGAGTCTGGACAAATCAACAACTTTGTTTCATTGAATCTTCATCATCTGACTTTTTTGAAACTAAATTTCTTGCAGTAGCATTTTATTTTGAAAACCGGAAGCTTAAACAATACCAACTTCTGCCCCGTTTGGACCGGTCCGTGAAAATATTGTCTAGTGTAAATCCTGGCCTGAAAAGAGTTGGGGACCACAGGATTACACAATCAGGATAAATTCATCAAATCTAATAAAAGAAACCCAACAAACAAAACACATTTTCTTATTGTATTTCTAAAATATGAGAGATTATGAATGTAAAAGTATGATTCCTGTTAGGTCTGCTGTTCTGTGCACTTAAAGGACCAGCTTCATTCTAAGCAGGTATATTAAATGGAAAGGAAATGATAAAGTGAAGTTTTGATGTCTGACTCAACACCTTCTTCATCTGTTCATTTACACTTTTCACACATTTTTTAGCACATTTTTACAACTCAGGTTTGTTTACTTTTCTAAAATCTTTCCTGGAGAATTAAATACAAACTTAAAAATCTCCAGAACAACAGAACAAGTTCTTTCCTCAAAAGGACATAAAACAGTCCTCTTTTTTGTTTTTAAAGTCCAGTGGATGCTGATACAGCCCCTGCTGTGGTTTAATCCACATCTGGTGGGTTGAGTATTTGGGGCAGCGGGGTTGGATTTAGTCCAGAGAAAATATTGTGTTTTCATGCTTACTCAGATCTGCATCTGTAAACAGACATGGATGAAACGCCACAGTAAACATGAGAAGGGTCCGGGGCAACCGGCAGAAAGAACAATGAGCCCCTCCCTCCAGGATGGTATCACCCAGGGGGTGGGGGGCGGCTCCTTCCCTGAGGGGAGGAGGGACAGAGAGGAGACGCAGCATCAGGGTAGGAAACAGAGACCCTGCACTGAGGGACGCAGAGAAGGCGGGGCTTCGCACTGAGCCGCACAGGTCACATGACACGGCCACAGCTAGCAGTGCTACAGAGCTCACAGAGTATCAGCTAATGTTTCAGGTGTGACAGAGTGAGAGACTGTTCCTCGCTCACAACCAGAATCTGTACGTTTGAGGTCTCCATCCTCTGCCTGCTAACAAACAACTCCTCCAGGAAAGCTGGTAGAACATTTCTGCAGAAAGCAGAGCAGAACGTTCATTGAAAACACTTCTCAAAGAGACAACTTGGTCGTTTGGGCTCACATTTATGTCCAGTAAACATGTTAAAACTCAAAAAACAGGATTTTCATTGGAGGGGTCTTCAATATCATGGAACACAAAGCAGCAGAAAATGTTCTGAGGAACAGATTAAACCCCAGTAGACCTGTAATCCTGCACTTGCATAAAAATACATGTCTTTATGAATGTATATATGTAGAGATATTTGATGGGGTCTTCCACTCTCATCTTCCTAACTCCTCTGGCTCTGCTTCTTCCAATGAAAATAGTCTTTTTTGGTGTCTTTAATACGTTCTTAGAGCATTTTTATCATGATGGAGGACATCTAAAATAGAATTTAAAATTAAAACTGCATTTCTGAGTATTTCTTTATACAAACCATGATAGATCAGGAGTTGATGAAGACCTGCGGCTCGAAAAAGCTCAGGATTGTGACACAGCAACTCCCCCTATAGTCTCCTTGCTCCACTACAATTTTGTTGCATTCACTTGGAGACAAATAGATCCATGAACGTCTTTGTTTTCCTCATCTGAGCTGGAATCTGGATCTCAACTGCACGGCTGGATAACTCTGATATTGTTCACCGTGTTAGTCAATGTTAGCTTGGCCCTGTGAGGTGTTATGAGTGATTGGTAAAAAGTGTAAACAAAGGGCTGATGGGAAAATTAGCTAAGCTAACTATCTGATTTTTGTGTGCCGTGTACCACGGAAAATCAATTGGAAGTCAGAAAACCCAACCAGAAATGAGGCAAACTGGATTGTAAGACAGATTTTTTATTTTTGAACAATATTTAAGTGCACCTTATGGGTCGAGAAATACAGTCCGATTTATTTTTTGAGCTGGATTAATGCATTTTTGTTAATAATCTAACACAAATGATCAAACCGTTTTTTTTAAATCACTGCTGACATTACACTACCTGCTGCAATATCAGCAGCATGAAGCTGATTCTATGTAACTTTTATTTTGAAAGTAAATCATGTGAATCTCTGTCAAAAGTTATAAACGGTTTCATATTTTGAAAAAAAGGGTAATTTCTCTTTATATTTTATATCTATTACATTAATTCATCCTGATGGTAGCGTTGACATAAATACAAATCTTATTTTTCTAAAGGATGACGTCAGCCTTTGTGGTTCCTGCTGGGTTTTGGTCTGTGGAAAATGGTCCTGAATGGTTCTGTAAGTGTTGAAGGTTGCAGACCTCTGAGCCATTTCATTCCTGAACTTTAGACAAAATCTTGATTCTTTATTCCTCTAAAATTAATTTCTTCTTTATTCAGATCACCATCTTCTTCACCTTTGAAACATTGGGAACAAAAAGGTTTAAAAACCCCCCCTGCTCGGGTCACGTTAACGTCCTCTTCCCTGTTCCTGATGGACCCACATGAACACTGCAGAACCGTTTGGAGACGGGTTTCTGCTCCAGAGGAAAACGACGGCTCCACAGAGGTAAGCTGCTCACACGAGTCAGAGCTGCACCGCTCTGACCTCCTGACCTACTTTACACACAACTTCACAAAAAGCACCATCTGCTGTGCACTTCTCACCGACTTGTTTCTGAGCGACTGATCACCTGAGTTTGCTGCTCTATCAGCCACAACAGCTGAGGGGTTCTGAGGAGTCCGTCCTCACACACACGTGTCTTCATCTCCTCTGGACAGGAGGAGCTCAGAGATCAGATCAGAACGAGGGAAAACGTGGGGTCAGAAACGGTTTTTGACCTCATGGCGGCCTGCTGACAAACCCGATGAAGCGGAGCTCCGCCCACATCTTAAAGGTGAGGCTCCATGTCAGCAACAGGAGAGCGGGAGGAAGTAACCTCCAGAGCCCTGACATGATGTTTGACAACAAGCTTAATGCTCCTGCACGTGGAGAGGAGGAGCAGGATGTACTCTCCACGACTGGCATCATCTAACATCTGTAAAAAATTGATGAAGATGTTTTATGAGTCCGGGGAGGCCAGCGCTCGGCTCTGTGGTCAGCTGCACTAAGACGTGAGGAAAGAGCCTCACTGATTAGTTCTGAGCTCCGTTCTCTGGGAACCAGAACTCTGTCAAAGTCCAGATACTTTCATTTCTGGATTTATCTTGTTAAACAAATAAATCGTCTCAATGGAAACAATATTTGTTTTGTGAACAGACATCAATCTGGCTATAGAAACTATTTTCTGGGCTTGTTTTTGTTTTCCTCATAAGTGTCCCCTCCTCTTGGATGTTTTGGGCATCTGGGATCTGCCCTTTGGGGAGGGGCACTGTCAGGATTCTTTGCTTGTGTTTTTGTGGCGCTTTTGTCATGTTCTGTTCTGCCACTTTCTCGTCGCTCTCATGGTTTTTGTTATGTTTCAGTTTATTTATTAAATATTTTCTTTTTTTACCACCTTGCCCGGTCTCCTACATTTTGGGTCCAACACCACTTCCTGATAGAATGACCTGACCACCTCAGAACCAGCAGGAGAGTTTTTGCTGCAGTGACAGCAGACAGCAGTCCACAGCACATAGGTTTCCCTGAACCCATATGAAGTCGGGTCATGGCGCGTCCACCAAATCCGTTCCTGAGGGAGACCGTCGGGCCGTCCTTCATTAAATTGATCATTGATCGATCGTCATGAACTCACATAGTAAAACATTGCGATTAATCACGATTAATCAGAATCCAAAAGTGTGATTTATCTGTTTTTTTAATCAATTGATAGAACTAGTTTCATCATTAAACAAACTAATGAAACGCTCTAAATAAATATTGTCAAGCCAGCTGCTCATTGTGATTTCTCAAATTTGTGGTGTTCCTACATATTTTATGTTGGTGTGAGATAACGTACACACCGTGTGACTTTTATCCAGTTGACCCTAAACTCTATGAATAATTCTAAACAGTTGCTTTAAGTGAAGTCGAGGCTGGACGGAGGACAAGATCTGGAAGGTCATCCATGATGATGTGCTCCTAAAAATGTCGGAGTGAAAAACGCTTGTTACTTTTACGTTAATCATATTCATTTTCAGTTATTTAAAATTCATAAAAACAATTCAGAATCTTTTATGGATCATAATCGATGCATCTAATAATTGATTTCCCCCCACCCCTAGGAAACAAACCCCGGATCGCCATCCTATGGGGTCAGATCAGGATCCGCTTAAAGGGAAAATTTGAAAGCAGTTTTAAACTCGAAAATACATGTTGTAAAATTAAAGGAATTATTAAAAATGTGAAAAAATAAAATTAAACATTTGAAAAAAAATATTGAAAACTTGAAGAAAAAAAAAGGAAATTTGAAACTTGAATGAAAAGAACTAAAACTGTTACCAATTAAAAATAATGTTTATTTGTAATTTCAACTTTTCCTTTTCTCATTTTCCCTGTTTGTCTTCAGTTTTCTGTTTTCAGCTTCTGAGTTTTTCGAGTTTTCGCTGCTGAGCTGATCCTAATTTTATATGGGGGCGGGGCTTCATCAGTTTTCAAATTTATAATGGCTGTTTTTCACATTTTCAATCTTGTTTTTCGTTCACTTTAAGCTGATCTTGATTTGACCTGCAGCCAGATGAGCCATTCAGCTGCTCAGGTTTTTTTTGACTAAAAAACAGAAATTCTGAATCACTACATCAGATTATTGTTTCAATTCTCATGCAGGATGAGATTAAAAGTTTAATAATAATGTGGATGACAGAGATCCACACAGATCAGGTGAGTGCATTCAAAGCTTTCACAGAAGCTCAGCAGGACCCCTGTGACTGTTTCTTACAATGACGCCCCCGTACCGACGCCCTCCAGCTACAGAACCTTTCTGTTCTTGGAATGGGTGGAGCAGAAACGCCGTGTTTTAGCGCTGAGGTGGTGACGGCGCCGCTTCCCTGCGTGCGACTCCCGTGCCTCTCCTCTGTGGCCTTGAGAGGTGAGAGATAATGCTGCCAGCCCCTCCCTGCCTTTCCCCACTGCCTGCCTCCCACTCACACGGTAACATATAGACAGAATACTTGAAGAACACAAAGACCCAGACGACTATGGAGCTGCTCTCCTGTTTGACCTGGCTCTGCTGCACTCCCACACAGAAACAGTCCACATTCCTGCAGGAGCAGAGAGAAGGGAAGAAACAAACAATCTTGGCGGGGACTTTTGGTGCAGCGTTTGTGTCTGCATCACTCGGCTTAAATCAGGAGTTGGGTCCAGCTGACTCCTACAGAGGTCCTGCTTTTGAGACACATTCAGATTCCTCCAATAATCTCAGAAAAAAACGGCTCAAGAGAGCAATAATTACTCAAATAATGACTAAATATCGCTTCATCATTCATGGACATTTAAATCACACAAACACGAGTCTCTGCATCAACTTTCAGAAACCAAACACTCCGTCTGAATCTGAAAGAGAAAATGTGGCCGCAGAATTCTCCACGGAGAGCGCAGGAAATGTTTCCTTGACAACCATGTGAAGGTTACCAAGTGCACCGTACATCGAACAAGACATTATATAGGACTTTTTTTTCTGGCCTGGAGTAAAGGCTTATAGATGCTGGATGAGAGCGGGTGATTGTTCTACGGTAAGAAAAACGTCCAGGGAGGAATTTAGGAAAAACAGCCGCCTGACCTTCACCACCTCCACAAAGAGACCGGAGGAAGATCAGCAACATCTCAGCACAAACCGGCAGGAAGCTGCTGGCAAGGGATGAATGATGCAGATAACCATCAGTGTTAAAGAAGTTTGGGGGGGGGGGGGCATTTTACAGCAGCAGATGATTTTAGTGCTGCAGTGAAAGCCAGCATTTCCATTTCCATCCTCCCACACAGACGGCACATATGCATCCGTCTGAAGGTTTCATCGGAAGAACTTTGTGCTTCTACATGTTTACATTGTTTTTATGACCCTCCCATGCATGCATGTCACAGCGGGGGTCAACAGGTTGGTGGGGGGGGTCACTGACTCCCAGCAATGGTAAGAGGGAAAAAACCTGAACTGAAACAAAAAAGGACAAAGAATCAAAGTAATAAACTCAGTCGTAGCTGCAGACAAACACTGCTGTTTGTGTGTGGGGGGTGTGTGTTCGGGGTGGGGGGGTGATTTTGCAGTACTTTGTGCAGCAGTAATGAGGCTGATCCGATAACGGAGGGTCCAAATTTCAGGTTGGGACACATTTTATGGAGCAACCTTTGGACACGGTCAACCGTTTAAACCATAAAACAATAAAAACATGAATGAAAGCCTTAAAGGCCGACACAGATTCACCCCAACCCCACCCCCCACCCCCCCCCACACACACAGACACACACCCACACCTGGAAATGTGCTGTATTTGCAGAAAAGGCTCTGAAACATTCAGATGAAAAAAGACTGAGCCAGTTACAACCTTTAAGTTGTGGCACCTCGTCTCCTTAACCCTTCTGTTCTCTTCTGGGCTCCAGATGACCCCTCCCAACATTGATGTGTGATCCCTCCCAGGACAAGTGTGGACAAAGGTGGACAGGATTTTATGTCAGACACAGACGCCAGTGAAGATAAAAAAAAAAATCCTTGGAAAAAAAAGTTCAGTGTGCCGTCTTCTGGGGTCTTTGTAGGATTAAGGTACCAGTTCTAGGTTACAGTACCGGTGTGCTAACTGGATGCAGTACCAGATGCAATACTAGATGCAGTACCGGACCCAAACCAGTACCAGAAGGTTCACTTCCAACTCGGATTAGGATCAAGGCACTGGTAAAGGGTTAGGGTACTAGTCCGCTAACCGGACGCAGTAACGGATGCAGTACTAGACATAGTACTGGACCCAAACCAGTACCAGATGATTTGCATCCGGCTGAGGTTAGGATTAAGGCACTGGTAATGGGTTAGGGTACCAGTGGGCTTACCGAACGCGGTACCGGGTGTAGTACCAGACGCATTACCGCACCCAAACCGGAACCAGAGGGTTTGTGTTAGGCTCAGGTCAGGGTTAAGGTACCAGTACTGGGTTAGGGTACCGGTGCGCTAACTGGTTGCAGACAGCAGTCCGGATGCGGTACTAGACGCAGTACTGGACCCAGTATCAGTTAGGTATAAAGTACTGGTACTAGGTTAGGGTACCGGTGCACTAACCAAACACGGTACTAGATGCAGTACTGGACCGAAACTGGTACCAGACAGTTTGCGTCCGGCTTGGATTAAGGATTAAGGCACTAGTAATGGGTTAAGGTACCGGTACTAGGTTAGGGTACTGGTGCACTAACTGGACATAGTACCAGATGCAGTAACAGACCCAAACTGTTATCAGACAATTCGTGTCCGGGTCCAGTTTGCATCCGGGCCTCTGTTAGGGTTAGATACCGGTACTAGGTTTGGGCTAGGCTACCAGTACAGGTTAAGGGTACTGGTACCGGCTGCGTCCCGAGGGTTGTGGACCCCTGATTTTACTAACAACAGCACGCCAAAAAACAATGAGTTGAGGACACCCAAAGCGTCCAAAAGCGACGCAGAGGGTTCTTAAGAAACATCGATGTGTGACGAGTTGGGAGTGAGAATGTGTTGTAAAATTACACGACTGAATGCTTCAGTCACTTTTTCACAGGTTTAATCTTCAATCAAGTGAAAAACAGATGATCAGATGCAGAGCGAGATGCACTTCAACACATTTTTCCTTTTACTTTGGGAAAACATCTTAAATGTTGCGGTTTTGACATAATCCTTTTACTGTTGTCCTCCAATGACAACAGCTGGTGGTACGGTAAATATATCCCAGCATCCTCCATGTCAGTTACTACAAAAGTCTCTTACACACTATTACAACCACATCATCATCACTGTAGTGTCTCATTAAACCTGTCAGTGTTTTCTTCACGCTCCGCTGCTCTGAGAAGCTGCTCGTGGTGATCTGGAGATCCTGCAGAGCCTCACCTGGCTGCGAGGAGAGTGCAGAGCTGCGCTCACGTCACAGCTGCACGCCTCATTATGGTCAGGCGGGAAGCTGCAGGCGGCACCACAACCGGCTAATTATTCTGAGCAACAAAAACCCACAAATGAACACAATATTAACATACCGACAGGCCGCGCTCAGGCGCAGCCGACGCCATTCTCACAGCGACCAGTGGATAACACACTGTGTGTGCTGGAGTTTGTAATCATAATTGCATAGCTTCATATCTGAATCTTGAGGGGGTGTTAATAATTAAGCAGCTGCTGTACTCTGCACAGTGGAGAGCATCCTCTACCAGCCCTAACAAACACTCCTGCAAATGACGGAATAACAAACACTGACGCTGAAGCAGCAAGGGAGTGGCTCTAGAAGAAGCACGCCGAGGTCCTGAAGTGGTGCTGCTTTCTCCAGACCCGAGTCCAACAGAACATCTGGTGGAGGAGCTGGAGGTTCCAGTCGCTCAAAGCTTTGCTATGAGGAGCGGAACAAAACCTGAAGAACTACAACAAACGTCTGACTCTGAGATCACCAGCAAGAAGTTATATGTTTTGCTAAAGAAATTCATTTTGTTGAAACACACTTTATTAACTTATTGACTGTATATGAGAACTGGACTGAATGACTCCTCCCCACTGTGGCTCCAAACAGGAAGTACCTCATAGACTGTCATTCATACATTCACTCATCTTCTTGTCCGCTTCTTCCCTTTCGGGTCGCAGGGGTGCCGGAGCCTAACCCGGCTACTGATGGGCGAAGACGGGGTTCACCCTGGACAGGTCGCCAGTCTGTCGCAGGGCCACCTCATAGACTTCTCTAGAGAAATAAACAGCTGTTACTCGGTCATTCTATTGGTCAGAATAAACATTCTTGATCTCATATCTATGTTCTTGATCATTCTCATTTTTAATATTTTTTTTCTGTAGTTCAAGTTCTTCAAGTTATAAACTGACCAATCAGATGCCTCAGTAAATGTGCCCAGCCAGCAGGGCCAAGTGGGCCCCATATGGTTTCAAAGTGGGCAGAAAATGTGGACCCTGAATGTTTACTTTTACAGTTTCTGTTGTGGCCCCGCCTGTGTTTGCCCACATTGGCTAAAGTGGGCACTCAGTGGGTTAGCTCGCTACGCTAGCCAGCCACTTGGTGGACAGCGTAGCGTGCTTGGAAGCTTTGTTGTATCGAGGTAGCTAGCTCCGCTGTAGCAAGCTAGCTAGCTCTGCTGTATCAAGCTAGCGCACTGTGTTGTAGCAAGCTAGCAAGCTCTATCTGAGAGTGGTTGCCGTAGAAACCTCGACTCAGACCGACTGACAAATCCCTGCTTCTGAATGTCACCTGACTCCAACATGGCCGTCTTTATATCACAAAAAAGTTGTGACTAAATTGACTTGATTTCATTGGAGCTTGAAGTAAACCATTTTCTATTGGTGATGTCACACTCACTCAGTCCAGTTCTCATATACAGACAATATTCTTACTGTCATCATCAGCTCCGAGTTCTTTCACTCAGACTTCAGGCTCGTCCACATTTTGGAAATTTGGTTTCATCCCGTCTGCCTCCACCCTCCACAGACCTCCTTCTTCATAAAGGTGAGAGTGCCCCCCACCCTGGAGTAAAGCTTGGCTGCAGACGGTACTGGTGGGGAAAGGCGGCGGCCATTACTGATGGAGGCCACTCCAACATTAAGGCTGCAGAGGCAAAGCGAGGATTTAACCCAGAGCTCTGCTGGATGCTTGACCTCCATCCCCTGATCCACCCTGTGCTGCAGACCTCTCAACCCCCCAGGACTCAGAGTAGCAGGAGCGAGGTTAAGAGGAGGGGGATAAGAGTGTTCCTGTCGTTTGTGTTCCTCTGGCCTACTTTCTGTGCGGCGCTGCATTAGGCTGAGCGTGTGTGTGCTTCTGTGTGTTGACTGTGCATCCTTGGATGATGCGAGTGTGTGTGGCACGTCCACGTGTGGGACAGGCCAGCAGATCCGCTCGTCAGGCCACGTCTGTGTCTTAGTGACAGCAGAGACGTGTTGTGAGGAGCTAAGAAAGTGTTACTGATCCTGCAGGTCATGAAGACGCAGCAACACCTCGATTAAGATTAGGAGCGTCATGGATCACAAAACAGTTCAGATCAGTTTTCAGATCAGTAAAAAAAAACAGGACAAACAACAAGATAAAAGCCTACAACTCATTTTTTGAAAGGCTTAAAAACAAGTATTTAAAAAATATATATATAAAATACTTCAAAGCACAAATACACACTTACATACTGTATATATCAGGGTGTGAGCTGCGTCTAAAATACATTTGTTCTGTTGTTTGTTTTTTATGACACTTGCATTTACATAGATTTAAAGATTATATAATATGCTGCAGATTTGTTCATTAGTTCAAAATGTGACAAGATCTGTTTAAAAATGTGTAGTTGATTTTTCTTTAACATGACATAATCGATAAACATGGAACAACATAGTCAAAATGAGACATTTTTCCATGAAATGTTAGTGATCATCTGAAAATGTAACAAATACTGAGATTAACTAAGTGCTGAATATTGATATTTGTTTCCTAGTTTTTTGTCTTTGTTTATAACTATGGTGAGAATGTATAACTAAAGGCAAACTGAGATAATGGTTCCAAAAGGTTCTCTATATAATCACATCACAACACTGGCTCAGTCCTTTTATCTAAACTGATAACCATGTTACCAACTAACATGTTTTTCATCTTCAGACTATATTGATTAGGATAAATTGTAAAATTCTTCATTTAATTGTTAACTATGTTTAAGGTAAATTAGAATTCTTTAGTGAACTGTACTTAAGCTTCGTTTTTGTCCATCTACCAAAAACCCTCAATAGCTTTACTTTGAAAATGAGAACCTTCATCGACACTTTATTTTGAAGGTTTATGGTCCCATTCAATGTGTTTAGTTTATGTCCTACATTTGTCTGCACATTATTCTGAGGTCCCTAAAGTGTATTTTTACTAGTCTTTTCTACATTTAGAAAGATCACGAATCGTGATCTCAGTCTTTGCAAATATTTGTAGTTACATTTTCAGGAACAGAATTCACATTTTATGCAAAGACTTTCAACAGAACTGGTAAAGCTGAGGGGAGTCAGGATGAGGATGTCTAAAACACAGAGGGGTTCTGATGTTCCTAACATCAGAGATGATCCTGGACTGAAGTTTGAGCCCAGAATCGTCCATCGCTGAATCCCGCACAGGAAACCAGAGCTGGAGGAGGCGGGAAACGACCAGCCGCCCTCTGATCAACCATGTTCATGAACGTAATGTACATCCACACGAAGAGGGAAATGTTTATTCCAAACAAATGCATCTATGAGGTTTACGCTAACACTGTCAGAGGAGTTGTTGCTCCTTTCTGAGGCATGTCACATGGAACCACATCGAGTCAACGGGGATTCACATCTGACAGATCAGCTGTTTCTATCCTCAAACATGAGGAAAGGGGAAAGGTCTGACTGCTCGGCTAGAACAGCAAATATCCATTCATTTCTACTGATTTCAGTCCATCATAGCAGGTAACAGCTGCATGCACCACGGTGCTGAACATGTGAGCATGAACTCAGTTCAGATCGGCCAATTAGGTCAACATGTGTGAAACTGACGGAATGAGGTACAGACGTAAAAATACACCCGGCTTTGTCTGTGTGTCAGGACACATCCATGCTCTGAACAACAACACAAAGAACCAGCGATACACAACAATGAAGGCTCCACTGATGCAAACATACAAGACGTTTATGAGAAGAGAAAGTTGGTTTTCTGAGAAAATATAGTTACAGCTTCATAGTAGATAAGATGCTATATAAGCCCAACCTCTGGAGGTACTTTGGCTTCTGTGTTATTGATAGTAAAAGAAGGCATTTTAGCACAGACAGCTCTTACTCTGATTATGTAGCATGAAATATCTTAATACCTCAGGACCAGAGGATCAATCACACAAGAGGCCAAAACCCAAAACACACCTGAGGTCACGGGCCGAACAGGATAAGCATTTACTGAACACTCTAAAACTACATTTTTAAAACTTTAAAGCCATCACTTTTTAGCATAATTATAAACTACATATATAGCATTAACTGTGATAATGTTAGTGTGAATGGTGTAAGCTGAATTTGACCACTGAAGATGCTGAAAATGATAGTTGAAAACACTGAAGCTGATAGACAGCTAAAATATGAACTAAATGCCAAATTAGCCTAAAAAACTTTAAAAAAAAACCTTGGTTAGCCAAAACAGCTAGCATGTAGCTGAAATATTAGCTAAACTCCAAAACAGCCTTTAAAAAATCTTAGTAAATCCCAAAATATTCCAAAAAACTAGCAGAATGCCCATTTTTAAAACTTTAAACTGTAAACTTTTGACATAAATATGAATAATAAAAAGGCAGGAATATTATTCCAGAATAAATCAACTTAAACCTTAAATAATTTTCAATATTTTAGTCTCCATAAAAAAGCCGGACAGAATTACCCAGAGGGCCGGATCCGGCCCCCGGGCCTCAACTTTGACATGTGACTGTTTTGCTTCAGGTGACCAAACGTGCGTTAAAACATCTCCCTGAAGTAGAGATGCCGCGATGAGTCACGACTATGTTGACTATTAAGGTCCGATTAGTTGACTAATTGTACAAATGAATCGGTGATTAGTCGATTATTGAAATAACGGTTCGTGACAGTCCAATCCTGAAGCCTCTGGATGACCTGAGAGGCATCAGGGTCGGCGTTTCTCAGCTGCAGCTCCTCCATGGCAGAAACTCAAAAACACATCCTAATGGTGTGCAGGCTTCTAATGGTGAGGTCCACAAACACTTCATCTAAAAATCTGATCCAACTGGACCTTTCACAATCAGAGGCTTCTTCAAGGTCTGCGGTGATTTCAACAGGCTCCCCGAGTCTGAGTGGACGGGTCGTCAAAAGGGCTTTGAGATAACCACTTATCTCCACAATGAAAGCTGAATGGAAAATGCCTTTAAGAAATCAGAGGAGGTCTGGAGCGAAAGTAAAAACACAGTGAGGCTCTGTTCGACACCTCCTCCTCCAGCACCTCCTCCTGCTGCAGGAAAAAGAAAACTGGAGGAAAACTGCAGCTTAGCTCAAACATTCAAAAATATTGTGAAACTTGTGATTTATGTAGAATCATTAAACAAAAAAAGCATTTCAAGCCTTTGTTTCACATCATTTTGAATATTTTGGGCTGTAGATCAAAACAACCCAACATTTAAACACAACCACATCACAGCAATCCAAAAACAGGGTTTCTGAGAACTATCTGTTCTAGATGTTCGGTTCCTGGTTGGTCTTCCTTATCAACGTGTTTTAAAACCATCACTGATGGAGACTTCACACTCAACTGCAATGAATGTGGAAGTCCGTCCACTGCAGGTCTGGTTTTATGAGCATCACGAGGTTTTAGTCATTCACTTCATTCGGAGCTCACTTCCTACCACGGCCCTGCTCTGTAAGAAGAATGCAGATCAGACTTCAGGCTCTATGAAACCCCGACACTCAAACAGTGAGTCAGACCCAAACTTCAAAATGAAACCTTTCAGTCCGATTAAACCAGAAGAGCCCTCCAGCATGCGAGCTCGTCCTGCACTCCATCCCAGCAGGAACAATGTGACCAGATCTACAGGTGTTCTGGACGTGTCTGCAGGTGTGTGTGCTCCATCTTTACACAACGCTCTTCCAGACGTTCTCCGAGTCCCTTCAGCTGAGCTTCTGTGCGGCTCCTTACCGTCCTCCTCCTTGCCGTGCGCGTTGAGCGGGCTGTGGCGCATCCTGTCCTCGCGGCGTGTTGGGCTCAGCTCCGTCACTCTCCCCAGATCTGCTGCTAGCCACGTGGGCTCGCTCATCTCTGCCTCCGCCTCGCTGCTCACTGAGCTGTCATCCTGAGGACGACAGACACAGCACAGGTTCACTACACAACACTGCGAGATTACACAACAATCACGCCAAAAGTCCAGACGTGAACATGCTCTGAGCACAAGAACCTCTGCATGAGACCTTCATTTACTCTGCAAACACAGACGAGCACTGAGTCTTCATCTTAATACTTAGGGATTAGGGGTGAACCAAAATATCGATTTGGGATTTATTGCGATATTTAGTCCTGCGATTGATTCTCGATGGGTTCTCATCTAGTATGAATCTTCTATTTTCATTTGAAGAGGCTGTAAAACGTTACTCGTCATCATTTGGTTGAACGTTCCTTTGGAGGTAGATAGGGGGCGCACGTTTCTACTAATAAGCTACTTGAATTATTACATTTTTTATTCTGTTGTTTACAACCATTCTGCACTAATTAGTGACACTGATTTTCATGTTTACTATTGTTGACACTGAATTTTGAAGATGATTCCAATTCAATTGGTGTCAATGCTCGTCAAAGTATCACTGATTCCAGCAATGTTGCACAAAGTGTCTATTATTTGTTGCACAAAATTAGACACAAGTTGTTTATCATGATTTTGTTTAAGCTAAAAAAATAAATGGGGATATATTTTCCTAAAAAATATGTGTTCTTCTATATAATGTGAGTTATTAAAGATTATTTTTACCAATTATCGCAGCATCACGATATCGTGAGCCATGTATCGCGTATCGTATCGTGAAGTACCCAGTGATTCCCAGCCCTATTAGGGATGGGCAATATATCATGCTAGTATCGGTATCGGCTAATATTTGCATAATTTTAGATTATCCGATATCAAACTTTCCACCAATATATGCTACCGATATTTCTCTTTAACTGTGGAGTTGCAGCAGGAGACGCGCTCATCCGCCCGTCTTTTTGTGTTGTGTGACATAAAGCGGCTGCTAGCTATTTTAAAACAAAGCTAGCAGACCGCTAGCTATTGTATTTCTAATAAAGAAAAGGAAATCTCCAAACTTTGTGCTATTCTAGACACTGAAATATCAATATCGGTAAATATCGGCTATCGGTCACAGTTACAGGGAAAATATTGGACGGAAAAATGATATCGGCCCATCCATATTAATTCTTCTTTTTGCTTCTGTTGCTGGATGAACTGTTGATCTGTCTTAGGAACCTTTTTGGGTCAGGCTGGTCTGTAGGAACTCAAAGGAACTCTTTCTCTTGAACCAGAAAACGGATCATTGAGTCGGTGTGTTGGTCTTCAGAAATGTATCCGTGCCAGACAACATATTTCATGGGGGCAGTGTTGTTGAAGTGATTCTCAAAAAAGCAGCAGACAGTAATTTTGATGTTCAGACAGATAAATAGGTCTGCATTATTCCCTCAAAGGGACATTTCTGTGTCACAGCAGCAAAAATTGTAGATCCACCGTCAGTCTGCAGCTGCAAACAGCAATGAGGATTTTTTACATGTAAACCTGCCAAACAGTCGAACATCAGAACGAAAAATCAAGCCAGTATTATCACTATTTACAGTGGAAAACCTGAAGCATTGGACTGGCTCTGGGTTTTCAGAAACAAATTGCACCAAACCACAAATGACTGCAGTTCTGTACATTTATTAGAGACAGTAATGCTTCTATATATAATGTTTCTATAATCTTCTGAGTTAAACCATCAAGAACAGAAATGAAAAAGAAAAAAATGATCAGGCTGCTCTGACACCAGCAGAGATCATGAATAGATTTTTAATGTGTTCAATATCATGAGAACACCAACGTCTTAAACTCAGATCATCTTTAGATCTATTGTAAAGGTGTTCCCAGTAGTTTTTAATTATAACTTGGTTGTTTTTTAGACAAGAATCTGTGTTGTTTTCTACAACATAGTTTCTGCAGAGCAGCAGTAATTAATTATAAATTCACTTCTGGATTGTGGGGGGAACCATTGGTGCAGAGTAAAGCCTACCCCCCCTTCCCATCATCCTTCTGTTACAGCCCCTCACATCCCCAACCTAACATTAGTGGAACAAATAAAATCGAGAGGATTATAAGATCCAGATTCCAGCTCAGACGAGGAAAACAAGACGTTCACGGATCTATTTGTAAGTGGAAACATCAGGGAGTTTGTGGCCGTCCTTAGCAGCTTTATGTCATACCTACAGGCTTCTTCCAAATGACCTTTTGTGTCTGCTCCAGATTCACAATTATTTGAATAAAGAAATACTCTGAAATACAATTTTAATCTCAATTCTCTTTAAATATGTCATGAGAAAAATTCTTAAAACACCAACACCCCATTTTCATCAGGGCGCATGAGTTCAAGACAAATTTTGCTTGTTTATGAAAACAAAGTTTAGTGTCATCAGCATAGAAATGAAGACATGTTTCATTTTTCAGGGGAAGTTTCTACAGCAAGAAGTCTTTGAGAAACAATAACATCTGATGAGTAAAGGACACCCTCCTCTGATCAGTTTATATTTAGACCAGCTCAACATAGAACAGCTAGTCGTTTAAAGGGCCGTTGTCATGCAAAAATCAACTTTTTTGAGCTATATTGTTGATTCCTCACTATAAACAACCTCAAAGTGGTATTTTAATCCATTCACACACCTCTGAGCGTTCCTCTAAAATCCTGCTCTCTCAGAGCCAGCCCCTCCCAACCCACAAAAATGAGCGGAGCCTCACATTGTGACATCACAAAGTGAGAACAGCCCCTTCCAGGAAGAGTCTACACTGCTAGCACCGCCCCCAGGCTAACAAACACACCCACCTTCTCCAAGGAGCTATAGCTGTTGATCGGTAAAACGCTTTCATTTTATATGAACATCCATCTTTACAAAAGTTCTGATGCTTTTTGCTTTTATGGGCCAAACACATGACATCATGAAAGGGGCATAGTATAGGTTCTAAATGTAAACCCAAATGTCTCCAATAGTTCCTCAGCGACATTCCTCATTAAAAACTAAATGCTGAAATGCTTCAACTTTACCCACAATGCCCCTGGTTTTCTGTGAACACATGGGTCACATTTATAAACATACACAGTCACTGAGAAGAAAAATAAGAATAACAAAAAGCTTGAAGCAATTTTAATTTCTGTAAAATGAAAGATTTAATCAATTAAAATGTTAAATCAAATCAACTTTATTTATAAAGCCCAAACTGCTACAGAGCGCTGTCCAATAAAACACCAAGAACACTAACGGATAAAATATAAATATAAAACAACTGAACCAAAACACACTTCTGCACTTCCTCTTAGACCTCGGCACCTCACGGAGAAGCCCAAACTCTTATGAGGGAGTCCATGAGACACCACTGACCCACATCTGTCTGCTTGGTGGGTCCTCAGAGGAGGGGGTTCCCTGGACTCGTCACCATGAATGAGCTTCCTCACTGCAGCCGGGCGTGCAGCCGAGCATGCAGCCGGGCGTGCAGCCAGCTTGAGGAGAAGCAGCCGCGCACACGAGGACAGGAGCATCCCACCCTTTCAAAATCAAATTCACAGAGTCGCTGGAAAAGGTTTCATCTGAAACCATTCATGCCTCCTGATAAGATCTGCTTTGTTTCAGAACCCTGAGCTGGTGACGATGACTCCAGACGGGCTTTGATTCCCAGCCGCCGTCATAAATGGCAGATAAAATCGTTTCAGGATTTCTCTCATGATGACGAAGCGTCTGCTGTCAGACATCCTCGTACCTAAATCCTGCATCATTCACTCCAGGAGAAGCCAGAAACGTAACAACATAACAGCTTCAGCCGCTCAGGTTCTTTATGAACTGCTGTGAACACGACAAACGCTTTGTTCCAGCAGATCTACACCCTTTTGGTCTTGTCTGATCCATCCTTTGGATCTGTTCTGCTGAGTCAGCAGCAGGTAGAAAAGCTGCAGAAACCTTCCAGCTCCACATCACAGACACAGAGTAGAGGAGCTCAGGCCGGCTGCAGTTATTCTGATGCCTTAAACCTTTTAACACCAGAGCTCCAGTGTTTATGTTCTTTGATTTACAGTAACTTTGTAACCATTAACACGATGATTCCAATGAGCCGCTTGTCTCCTTCAGAATCTACTGGAATTTTTAATCTGAGCAAAGTGTAAACTTCTATTCATAAAATTCCAATTTCCTACGCCAAAAACTGAGAAAATACCAAAAAATAATCAAAAACACAGCCTAAAGGGGTTGATGTGAAGTGCTGACAGATTATCAGTCATCTGCTTTAAGATTAACTGATCTGAACAAATCAGAAAAGTGGAGAAACTCCAGCCTGAACGGAACAGAAGAAGGATTCCCGCTCCGACTGGCATGGAAACAGCTGAAGCACCAAAACAAAAGCACTTCTCCTGAGGCACAGTGGGTCAGAGCCCTTCCCGACCGTTAAATATGCTTCATTTTGGCCAAAGAGCGGCTTCCCTTGCTGTCAGGGTGGGCGTTTGGCCGAGCCCCCGCTGGGCTGCATGTGGCATCACCTCCTGTTACCACAGCTCTGTGCCCATCAAAAGTAAAAGTGGAGATCTGGGTTAGCACATTCCAACTTCCTGGTGTTTGGAACAGCTTTTAAAACGGCTGAAACAATCAATCAATCAATATACTTTATTAATTATTATTATTAATGTTTTAAAGGAAATTTAAGATGAAATAAAGGCCTTAGGAAAAAGAACTGGATATAAAAGAGTACACTCTTAACCCGGATTAATTGAGTTTACTTGAACAGAGTGAAGAAAAAGATCGCCTTAAATTTTTTAAGTTTTTACATAAATACAAAACCAGACAAGTTTAGTTGAACTTAAAACAGTGAATTAATACATTTGTCAATAGGAAATGATGCTGGTAAAGTTTACTCAGTAAAATATGTAGTCACAAATTATAACCATAAGTTCATTATGTTTTTCAAAAAATTGTTGATAAAAGTAGAATTTCCTCAACAACCATTACTAATTACTGCCAGGGTCTTGACCAACAATCCCACTGGATTATGTTAATCAGCTCGCTATTGTCATTTGCTCTCGGTATCAAGTGGGAATCAAACCCGGCCTTCCCGGCCAAGAAGAAAAAATCCCTAATTTTGTTCATTTGATGAACTATGTACTTCTCGGCTTTTAGTGGCAAAGTCCTTATCAGCTCTGACTGTTTAAATACCTTAAAAAACTGTGTAAAACTATTTAAATCAGAGTAAAGAAAAAGTCCTCTGAAAGTGGAAAGGATTTCCAAACATCAACTATGATGATGGACAATAGTTAGATTTGGTCTTTACATAAAATTTACCTAAAATCCTAAAGGAGAAGAATGATAAAGAATGAAAGAATAACTGATCCAAACGTTCCACAAACAAGCCAGAACCAATCAGACACAGTGTGATCTGTTAACTAATGCTTAAAACAACAACTACAGATAGTGACAGAATAATACTAACCAAACCAAAGGATTTCTGCAGCAGTAACACAGAATGGTGAAGCTCCTCCCACTGAGGCGTTCCATTATGAGTTTTTAGAATCACACTTTGTTCACTAATCAGCCGCTGTTTTCATTATGCTTTGGAAAAACTCCTGACTGAGACCCAGCCGTGTGACATAGAGTCACACACAGGTTTAATGGACGCAGCAAAGCAACCCAATACCATGATCAGACCTCCTCCATGCTTCACAATGGAAACACTGATCATCCAGGAACGCAAATGTGCCTTTTCAGAAGGTCCAGTTCAGTCTCACCCGCTCAAAGGAGTTTCTCCTAAAAGCTTTTAGGCTCATCCAAAAGTTGGTGAGCCACCAGCGAGCTGTTCTGATCTGAACTTCACTTCTTATCGTCTTTGGAACTTTTCTGTTCCCGTTCCTAGAATCTGTCCCGTTTGTTATCCGTACTCTCCCTGGATGTGGCTGCAGTCCCACTGGTCCTTCAACTTCTGAACTAAAGAACCTTATTGTGCTTGGAGTTGACTTTAAAACCTCTCTTTCAGATGAAAGTCTGCTCCTCATTTATCCGGCCCTCAGTCAGAAGACAGACCTTTGATTCATTACATCCAATCATTAGATTTGCAGGAAAAACTGCAGAAATATTTGACTGTTTTTCAACAGACTGATGACTTAAATGAAATATATGTAATAATCAAATACTGTCCAGTCTGGTATCTAAAGAAGAATAAAAAATACTTTCAAATACTATTAATACACTATTTTCCATTCAACCTCATTATTTTACACCTTCACTACAGACAGTAGATTACAGCATTAATCTATCGGTTTCTTTGTACTAAAACTATGATCTGATTTCTTTTCTAATGTGATTTTTACAAACTTCCGACACATAAGACGACGGGGTAAAAACACCAGACATGTTTGCAGTGTTCTTATGATATTAAGGGTTTTACGGCAGTGGTCCCCAACCTTTTTGTGGCTGCGGACCGGTCCACCCATGAGGATTTTACCACGGCCCCATCAATTATCGATGCTCAACAGGAAACAAATCAGACTCCGTTAAAGCTCAATGCAAGACTTTCAAAGGAAACATTTTAGCACAAAAACGTTTTTACTAAACAGAAGAACTCAAAACTGTTTCCAAAGAAAGCTTCCAAATGCAACTTTTCTTGTGTTACATGCCGCCAGACTGCTTTTAGCGCTCAAGCTCATCGAGAGAATCCAGTCGATTTTCAAAATAAAAGAAAAAAAACAAAAAAGAAAATCGTATAATTTAGTAGTTTCTCCGCGGCCTGGCGCCATGGGGTCCACAGAACGGCACCGGTGGGGACCACTGGTTTAAGGGAATCCTGTCATTTCACTTTAATTTCCGAGGTGAAGTTTGGGTCACACTTTAGGTGATGCAAAACACTGAATAGAATGCTGTCAAAGATGGTTAATACATTTGTTAAACGTGTGAGCAGTTTATTAATATGACCTTTGCAGACGATGGTCTCACTTTAGATGTTATTGAATCTTACAAAGTATTTTAATGAACCTCATTCAGCTTACTGTGCTAATAAATGTCTCACTAACGCCCTATAAACACACTGATGATGTTTGTTAATGTGTTAATAAAGCTTTTTAATGAATCTGATTATAAAGTGTTGAGTTTGTTTCTGAGTTTTGTCTCCAGAAAGTCGCCCGGCTCCTTTCCAACCTTTGGTTTTTGTGACCTCTATAAATCTTTTGACGTGTCAGCCTGGAGCCTCAGTTTGGATCCGTTACTCTTTAACCATGACGGATTCTGGCAGCATGTTCCTGCATTTCTGCTGCAGGACCGTCAACCTGCAGAGCTGCAACAGATGCACTTTATGGAGAGAAAAGAGTTTCATGCCATTTATGTGAACGTCATTCTTGATCTGTAACTCATACAATACATTTTGTGCATAACTGTGTGAGCTTGCATTTGTGTATTCGTATTTACAAAAATTGCAAAATACAATTTACACACGTACAACTTTAAATTACAACAGCTTAAGACTAAATACACAAACAAATCTTCCAAAAGTACGCACCAATCACCTGACACAGACACAAAACCACATTTTCTCACAGATCTGATGTGAGACTCTTCTCGTTTCTAGATTCATGTGTAGATGATGCGTTTAAATGCTGCTAGAAAGCTGGGTCATCAGAGTTTTCCTATCGGCCGATTTGAACTTAGATTGTGAATATTATCTGGTGAAACTTGACATTTCCCCACTTTCTTAAACTGATATGCCTGATAATTAATATAAAAAAATGTAACTACATATTTTAGACTTTTTTAGCCCCTAACAACACAAGCTAACATTACAGGTGCAACAAAAATGGTGGGAAATATAAGCGGGGAGCTTGTGGATTTCTGATGATTTGAATAAAGAAATACTCAAAAAAGGAAGTCTGAGCTTCATTTTTTATATATGTCCATCATGAGAAAAATACCGCAAGAACATATTAAAAACACAAACACACCACTCTCATTGGAGGGGGTATTTAAAGTGTCCATACCATGAAAAACCAACTCATAAAGCTTTTAGGTGTATTATACTGTTCATACCTCACCATAAGGACCCCAAAGGGGTATTCTGATCCGCATTTCTGAGTAATCCTCTAAAAACCTGCACTCTCAACAGCAGTCGAATGAAAACGATCGGGTTCTCACGGTCTGACGTCACAGAGTGAGACCGCCCCTTTCAGGAAGAGTCTGCTCTGACAGCTCCGCCCCCAGTCTAACACAAACATCCGATTTCCCCAGATCTAAAGTGATCAGCAAAAAACGCTCATTTAAGATGCAGAATAGCGTCTATCTTCTAGGTGTGTCCTGTCTTCAGTAAATTCCAGCTCAAACAGGTGTTTGTTACTTTAGAGGCGGGGCTTCTTTAATTCTCATCAACCAGCTTCACGTGTTTCTGTTCCTGGAAACACGTTGTGTTCTCTGCATTTCTGTTTGAAGTACGGGACTTCAAAACTCTATGTTTTAATAAAAATAATAACTATTTATCCAGGAAGAACTCGTCTACATTAAAGTTTATGGTCGTATGTTGACCTGATGATGCTTGAAGCAGGTGTGTGTTCGATTCCTGTCTGTGCTGCAGTGAAAGACGCTCGCCTCGCGGCGTGACCTGTCCGGCTTCCCGTCCGTCAGAGAACAGCGGAGCTAGTTTATGTCTGGACCTGAACCGCAGCTTCCATTCAAGGTGAATGTTTTCCTTCAGCGGGAAGCCGTGGATTTCAGGAGGGAGATGGGGGGGCTGGATGGGGGTTGGTGCTTCTTCTTCTTCAGTTTCTTTGTTTTCCGGCAGAGCTGGACCCTGAAGCCTCACCGGCTTTCATATTGGCATCCTCCCACCCCCCCAACCCTCATTTATCTCTCCTCATTCCTGACTCCCTTCCCCCATCCCATCATCAGGTCTCCATCCTCATCTTTCTCACTCCACCCTCAACCTGTGTCCTTCTGCCCCCCACACCACCAGCACTATCTGGACCCCCAGATGTTTTTGTTCTGCAACCATTACCATGAAAGAAGGTCCGGTTCTCCTCCTTCATTTATGAGCATCCTGTTAGTGGGATTCCATGGAAACCGAGTCATTATCATCTTCAGCAGTCCTGACATCATTAAAACACGCCCCCCCAAACCCCCCCTGACTGCTGCTGCCTGCATGCACCCCAACCCAGCACAGAACTTAACACCTCACGCTGTCTCTTACAACGCTGGTACCAAGATTTCAGAAGAAGAGCTGCAGAGAAAGAGAGTAAACGTCGCTCTGAGAGGACGACAAAAGATAATTAAAGGCTGTTAGTGACAGCAGAGTTCTACTGCCAACACACAAACACAAACACAGGGTGTTTGCAAACAACACAGTCGCTGTCAAACCCAAAGATGAGTTTAGTTCACCATGTCTGCGGTAATCCACTGTGACGGGATTATCTGATGCTCTTTTCCAGGTTACACATCTGCACTTTTGCTTTGTTGAGCCGGAGTCTTGAAAAAGTTTGGTTCCAAATTCACTAAACACAAACCTTAGATAACACCCCCACATTGCTGAGCCACTTTCTCTGAAGGACTATACAACACTTTCAGCAAATTCAGCAAATCAATTGATTACTTAATAATTAATTGAGCTAATCAAGGGCAAAAATTAAAGAATTAAATGACAAAAGTGGGTAAAATGCATTAAAAATGCGATGACATTTGAATAAAATTAGATGTATAGCATTACCTGCGATAATGGAAGTGTGAATGCTGTAAGTTGAATGTGGCCGCTAAAGACGCCAGGACCGTTAGCTGAAAATGATAAAGCTAAAATCTTGCTAAAATACAAGCTAAATGCAGAGTTAACTGGAAATATATCTAAATTAGCCAAAAAACAGCTTCGATAATGCTAAAATGCTAGTTAAACTCCAAATTAAGCTAAAAACTGGAAACAGGTCTAAATTAGATTAAAAAAAGCTAGCATAATGCTAAGGTTTTAGCAAAACTCCAAATTAGCCAAAAACTGGAAAAATGTCTAAATTAGCCAAAAACAGCTAGCATAATGCTAAAGTAAAAGCTTAAAGCCACATTAACCTAAAAACCCAGCGATTGCTGAACATTTAAAGTGTGAATGGTGTCTCTGGCTGAATGCAGAAGTTCACAAGTTTCAATGTGCACAAACGTTTTTGAAGGATTCGACTGATTTCTCATTAGTTTCATATATTTTACTCAATGTTTTAAAAACTATAAAGTTTATGAATACCAAAAGTACAAGCAGTAATTTTCTGAATGAGTTGAACGTTTCGATACCAAGATTGATGAAATCCATGAAAGATTGAGATTTTACGTACGGACAGGAACAGGAGAATTATTATTATGTGAATGCTTACTAAGCAATCACACAACTAAGACATCACCATTTACATAGAATTCAAAGTGATTCTAAAAGGGAAGTCTTTAGTTGACATTTCAAACAGTTTAGATCTGATATCACGCTCCGCTCTGGAGGAATATTATTCCATAACTGGGGACCAGCAACAGAAAAAGCACGGTCACCTCAGTGTTTCTCTTACTGTTTACTGTAGAAGAGAACTGGATGGAGTGAGTATGATGTCATTCATTGAAAATGGTTTACTTCCTGCTCTAGTGAAATAAAGTCATTTCAGTTGCCGCGTTTTTGCAATACGGACAGCGCCATGTTGGAGCCAGATGATGGTAGGGAGCAGTGATTGGTTGGTCTAAGTCAACGTTTCTATGGCAACCACTCGCACCAATCAGGAGTGAGCTTGCTGTAGGTCCACACCCCCACCACTTGAAAGCAGACAACAACAAATCTGTGAACATTTGACGCAGGAACCAGCAGGTGCCCCATACTTTAATTACAGCTTCTGATTGGTCAGTTTAGAACCTAAATTAAGTCCAGCACTGATGTTCCTCCGTTTGCATTAGAGCTAATAAAAGGGGATGAAGCGTGCAGCATTTAACAGCAAAGTCTTTTGGATCTTGTCGTTTAGAATCTGAGGTTTTTCTCCGATTAGATTACAGTCAGATTACAGTTCCGTCCTCTGTTCTCATCTACATAAACAGACTGCACACATAAATAAATGACATTACACACAGTAACAGCTACAAGAATAAGAATACTGACAGCTGGATACTGCCAATTAGCCATTTGAAAACACTCATTCCCATGATGCACCTCACCTCTGCTGGCATTACTCCTGTGTTTAACCTCAGCGCTCCTCACTGTCTTGAACTCATTAAATAATAGGTTGTTTGGGGTGAACACTAATCAAACCTGGAGCGCCATGGCGACGCCGCTGCAGTAAACACACACAGTCACTGCCCTGCTGCCCAAAAGCTCTCCGACCTTCAGGCTCTTCCTCAGAGCACCAGCAGACATCACACACAACAACACAACAATCTAACAAATCCTTCATCTCCAGCCCTGTTCCTCGTGAGCTCCTGCTCTCCTTGTTCTGCAGATAAACCCGCTTCAGTCACGGCTGGTTAGCTGGACTGAGTCCAGCGTCTGATTGACTGAACACACCTGATCCAGGTGAGCCGTAGGGTTAGCTGCATAACAAGCAGGGCGGTAACTCATGAGGAACAGGCTTCTGATCAAAATGATGTTTTCCAATACTGATTATAATCGATTGATTTTGATTTGAAGTGGTTTTGTAATGATATGGGTTGATCTGATTCAACTCGATTAAACTTTTATCAGACAGATTGATCTGGTAAGGCTGGTTATTGATAACATTTTCTGAATCGATTCGATTCACTAGAGCCTGAAACGGTTAAAAAAAAACGGGTTCCAATTTTTTTTTTTTTTTCCATTCTTTCAATCCACTCAATTGAATTTTACGTTTCTACGGTTTAGACACATTTGTTCAGTAATACATTAATAATCTATATGTTTTGGAATATATTTATATTAATCTGATCCAGTTCACATACTGTAATCATAGCATCAAGCTATGGTGTCATTTACTTTTATGTGTTAGATCGATCTCAGTTTTATGGATCGATTATTTATCTATTAGGCTTAGATCGATTCAAATCAATTGGTCAATTTTATTAGTGAGCACTGATGAACACTAGCTTTTTGCAGACTGGATTTTAGAATTGTAGATTGGAACCCTCCCAAGAAGAATCAAGCATGTCCTAAAAAGTGAATTCAATACTGAAAAGTGAGGAAATTTGGACACAACTGTAGATTTTAGGGCAACAGAATGAATCTGAGAGAGGACTCAGTCAGAGAGCGTGACATTAGAGCCTGAGGACTAACATGAAGGCGAGTGCACGTACATGCACACACACACACACACATGCACACACAGTGAGCTCACATTAACAGGTAGCGGCTGAGAAGCTGCACTGCAGATTATTGACTCCTGACAGAACTGAAGCACACATGATGGCGAGTCCTGGAGGGGGAGGGTTGATGCTCAGCTTTTGGAGGCAGCGAGGCGATGGGTTTGTGCCGTGGACACAATCAGAAAGCCCTCAGACAGGCAGATACAGAGACAGGTTTTTTTGGCTTGGGTGAGCTGTAGTCCTGTCCGTCTGTCAAGCTATAAAAAGCCGAACGCAGCACAAGACCGCCGGCTGAGATCGATAAGCTGCTGCTGACCTTCACTGAAGGCAAACCCGGAGAGACGAGTCATGTCACTGACTGGTAAAAACCTCCAGCAGTTCATAGAGGAGTTAAAACAGGAAAGTGTAAAGCTACAAAAGCAGGACTTGTGCTGAGAAATAATTATGTACAGGTGATTAAAAACATCTGGAGAGATTCACTTCTATCATCTGGAACCTGAAGGACAGAAACATCACCTGAGCTCCTGACAAACTCTAGATTATTATTTATTATCAGAAAGATTAACTGAAGCAAAAAAAGAGGAATTTGGTTTTTGACCAAGTCGGAGCTGAAAACAGGAGCTGCATCCCAAATCCCACTTTAAATAATAAGATCATTTCTATGATTATCGGGACTGAGGATGTTTATGATCTTATTTTTTAGAGTTTTCTTCATTTACAAACAAGATGATGAATTAATGCAAACTTTAACTTCATAAATACACAAATTATTAAATCAAAAAATACAATAATACTGTTTTTGTGTTTAGACTATTTTACATAACACATGTTAAATTTTTGTTTATGTACTTTTTTCTACTGTCATGGAGTTCCTTGTGTTTTATTAATTATTATTATGGAGTTTTTAGACAAAATCAAAAGCCGGTGTCGATTTTTGAAACATATTTTTGGCAGAGCAGTTCATTAGAAATTCGCCTCTTGATTGTGGGTGAGGAAGTAAAACTCGGCTAATTTCTCATCAGCACTTTGTTAGCACTCTCGTCTGTTAGCTTACAGCCCCCCACAACCCCAAGCTAACATTAGCAAATGAAAAAATAAATGGTGATAAATATCCAGATTTCATGACGGATCGATTCAGTTCTGGTTTATGGGCCTTTTGCCGTGGGAGTTTGCTATGCTAAGTTTACATTCTGTCCCGCTAGCTTGTAGCACCTCACAAGACCAAACTAACATCAGTGTAGCAAAAAAATGGAGAGCAATATCAGAGCTTTCCAGCAAGTGGATGCAGGCAAACAGAACTTGAGGCCCATCAGTGTATTTACAACACATCAAATAAGCTCTTTTTCAAATGACATTTTTCTATCGGCTCCAGATTCACAATGATGTGAATAAAGAAAAACTCAGAAATGTAATCATGAGCCAAATGTTCTTCACACATGTCCTCCATCATGAGAAATAAGCTACAAAAATGTATAAAAAAAACACCAAAAACATAATTTTCTTTACGAGAGACAAAGTCTCAGGTTCAAGTCTCTGCAGAGGTGATGAATGAAAGCAAATCCCTGACAGGTAAGACTTTCCTGTACAAAAGAGGAAATGCCAAAGATGATTCTAAGACCCAAAAAACTCAGTAGAAAGAACCGTCCGAGCTCCCAAAACTACATAGAGCTGAGACACATTGTTGAGTAATTACTACATTTTATACGCTACACCTTTAGCTTCAAGATGTCTTCACCTTCTGCCTAAATCACACACTCCCTCTTTGTTGAAAATTACATTTGTCATAAAATATTTCCAATATCTGTGATCTGTTTGGTGTTTTTCCGAAGAAGGCTTGTTGGACGCTCCTGATATCTGAACAAACCACAAGACTGAATAAATCCTCCGTCCTGTAAACACTCTGGCATGTCCAGACCTCTGCAGGTAAACGGCGATCTCCCATGAGTCTCCAAACAAAGCCAAATCCCTGCCGCGCCCCACAACCACGAGCCTGGCGTGTGGTGTTAAAGTTTGAGTGAAACTGGGTCATCAACAAGACAGTGACCGGAGCAGCAGATCTGTGACACAACAACAACAAAAGAATTTAGTG
The DNA here is from genome assembly GCF_002922805.2 of Oryzias melastigma. Taxonomy (NCBI): domain Eukaryota; kingdom Metazoa; phylum Chordata; class Actinopteri; order Beloniformes; family Adrianichthyidae; genus Oryzias; species Oryzias melastigma. Next base: position 33,669,629 of record NC_050516.1, read on the forward strand.
CAGATGAGATTCTGCTGGCTGAGGCGCCATCTGTCTCACGCTAAGATCGTATGGACATCTTCTAACACATCACAGCAGAACTGAAGGAGAACGACGACGTCCTAAAAATAATCCAATCTGTCATGCTTTGATTTGAAACTGCTGTAGTTTTATAACATTTACATATTTTTTATTGGACACTAAAATATGTAAAAACAGAGTTCAGGGAAGAATCCCTTAATTCTCAGTGATACTGGACTCCACTTGAATGGAAAAAACACTGAAGAATATATATTTATATATTAGGAAACACATTCAGGCATGAAGGGGTTAAAACCAGGAGAACTTAAGACTTCATGATGAATGTAGATGCACAGATCAGCAATAAAGGACAGCAGACCACAGAATAAATATAATCCAATCCGTCTTTCTCTTCCACTTTCTGCTTGTTAGTGTGAAATTTAATGTCCACTTGAAGAAATCAGAATCTAATTTTTCAGGTCAAAGAGTTGATTGCAAAGCCTGGACTGGATGGAGGTCAGTTCTCTGCAGCCTCCATGTGTGGAACAGATCCACAGAAGGTTACCTGTAACTCAATTCCTCCGCTGCGTCTTCAATTACAGTCTTTAGCCTTAAACCCTTTTCACTACTTTACAAGAAAATCAAGTTGGATTTGGATCTCATAGATTAAATAAAGCAGTCCTATGTATAGAATATGCTGAATTACAGTGATCCAAGAGATCCTTCCCTCAAACATTTCTGTTGTCAACATTTATTTCACCTTTAGAAACATCTGAAACGGTTCTGACACAAGTATGTGGATGTAACACGGGTTCTTTATAGCAGACCGTCCAACATTCGACGTTTGATTCACTTGTGCGCCTTATAGTGCAGAAATAGTCTCAAGTTGTCGATGAAAGCAAGTTGTGAAGGACTAAACACTCCATCAACTGTATCTGTGTTCGTAGTGAAGATGTTTGAGTACAGATTCATTTGACTGAATCCAGGGACCATCGACCTTCTGCTGTGTTTTGAGCAGAGTTCAGTACAGATGGCGAGCTGAGAGGAACCCAAAGCTACAATGACCTGTGTGAGCGTGCTGAACGGGAAAGCTGCGGCTGAGTCACCTCTGGCAGAAAGAACTTTGGGATCAGCTCGGAAAAGTCCTGCAGTCTGAGAGCACAGAGCTCTGCTGAAGGCCAGCAGCTCGGAGAAGGTCTGCAGAACTTACAGAAACACCAGAACGGTTAGTCAAATTAACCGTGGAATGGTGTCAAAACAGTCGGTAAGAGTTGATTTCTGATGAGCCGACAGGCATAAACCAACATATCTTCACAACATGTCAGACTGATGCTTTCACATCCACCAATAACTGATCTTCACTGATGTTCCAGCATTACCATGAATCTCCATCAGCACTACAATACCACGTTCAAAACGCCATGGATGAAAAGAGTGGAACGGTTCAGATGCATTAAAAACAGTATTTAGAAAAATAAAACCGTTTTCTCTGAATCTGCTGTGAACGCTGCTCTAAAAGCCACTCCTGCACTGGCTTCATGTGTCTGCTCTAAAACATCCCGTAGCTGCAGTAACAGGGAGGAACTGGGAGCAGAGTTCATTTCAACATAGTAAATATGCCGTTTTAGCCAAATATTGACTCATAAAATGAAAGAGGGGAGTGGAAACTGTTGTAAAGTGCTGAACAAACACATGGATGATGAACTTCCCTGAAGTTCTGGACCAAATCGGATGAAAGGAACAGCAACACGCACGTCACGTGAGATCCCTCTACACGGACAGAATCTGACGCTTCACCTACAATTCATCCTGCTTAGATTCACTTTAAGAAGTTTCTCTCAACAGAGTTGGAGTATTGAGCAGCTGAAAAACTCAGAGGAAAAGCAGGAGAGTGAGTCACTGCGTCTCCAGCAGGCAGGAGACGCATGGATGCTGGAGATTAGTGGGCAGTCTAACGTTCTAAACGCTACTTAATCTAGTCAGACAGGCCGACTGAGCCCTTTCGCCTCCCGGAAGCAATCCTGCGGGAACGTTACAAGGATTAATCCAGGCAAAGGTCACCGCAGGAGCACGGAGGTGTCAGCTGGAAAACAGGCCGAACTCCTGCCGCCACCGCAGACAAAAACAGTTCATGCTGGACTGCAGCTCTGCTCAGCGGCTACTGACTTCAGCAGGAGCTTCAACTTAGGGGGCAGACATTCCCGTGTGTAAATAACACAGGGGAATGAGTCAATCTTAATATTTTAGTAAAAAAAAATAGGAAAGGATTTGTTGTTTTCTGGATTACTGTGGGTGTGTGTAAACTTTGCAAACGCCTCAAAACTCAGAAACACAAGACTTTACAAAGTTCAATTGATGTATGTAAAGCAGGGGTGTCAAACTCAATCACACAGGGGGCCAAAACCCAAAACACACCTTAGGTCACGGGCCGAACAAGATAAACGTTTATTGAACTCTAAAACTACATTTTTAAAACTTTAAAACCAGAACTTTTTAAAATAATCATGATATTTAGCATTACCTGCGTGAATGCTGCAAGCTGAATTTGGCCGCTGAAGATGCTGAAGCTGATAGCTAAAAATGCTGAAGCTGATAGCTAACTAAAATATTAGCTAAATGACAAATTAGCCTAAAAACTTAAAAGAAAACAACTTGGATTATCCAAAACAGCTAGCATGTACCCGAAAAATGAGCTAAACTCCAAAATAGCTGAAAAACTGAAAAAAGCCTAAATTAGTCAAAACAGCTAGCATGTATCTGAAATATTAGTTAAACTCAAAAATAACCTACAAAATCTTAGTAAAGCCCAAATTAGTCAAAAAGCTAGCAGAATTACCTTTTTTTTTACTTTAAAACCGTAACTTTTTAACATAATTATGAATAATAAAAATGCAGGAATATTATTCCAGAATAAATCAACTTAAACCTTAAATAACTTTTAATATTTTACTCTCCATAAAATATATTTAGTCAAAATTATACAAGTTAGAAATAAGAGCAAGATAACATTGGGTCATTAATAACAATAAAATAAAATGATCTGGAGGGCCGGATAGAATTACCCAGAGGGCCGGATCCGGCCCCCGGGCCGTGACTGTGACACAGGAGATGTAAAGGATTTGTATCTGTGGATACACTCAGGTGTGTGCTTTTGGAGCTTCTCCTCCATCTCACCTGCACACCAATTATCATGAAACTGACTGATCAGATGGATCTGAACTGAAGTTTCTGTCAGAGCTCGGAGAACAAACCCGACCAGCTCCTCTGACATTCTGAGGTCAGACTAGGTCAGGTATGTTCTAGATCGCAGACCAATGGATTTAACCTCAGGAGCAGATGTTTTATGTTTCCAAAAAATATATTTCTACATCTTTCATGGACCAGAGCAGAATCAGTTGTTCAAGTGTCTGTGAGTTCTAGAGGGAGAAGTCCACCACAGACAGCTGAGCTAAGTGCTTCCTGAGAAAGCGTTCTGAGGAGCTTCCTGACCCGCTCCGTGACTTGAGATGGATCCTTGGGGTAGGAATGAGTTTTGCAACCTGACTTTGACTGTCAGTCGGGTCAGGACCACTAGAGACCAACAACTTAAGGCAAATTTAAAACTTGTATAGTAACACACAAGATAAAACAAGTGATTATCACAAACTTTCATGTTTGGTCAAAACAAAAGTCTAGTTGAGCATCTTTCAATCTGTTCAGGACGACCAAAGATCATTTGGGATCATTAGGATTTTTTTTGACAAAACTGAAATATCTTGGAAAGTTTAGACCACATTTGTCAACATCACGGCCCGGGGGCCGGATCCGGCCCTCCAGGTAATTCTATCCGGCCCTCCAGATCATTTTATTTTATTGTTATTAATGGTCCGATGTTATCTTGCTCTTATTTCTAACTTGAAAAATTTTGACAAAATATATTTTTATGGAGAGTAAAATATTGAAAGTTATTTAGGGTTTAAATTGATTTATTCTGGAATAATATTCCTGCATTTTTATTATTCATAATTATATTAAAAGTTACTGCTTTAAAGTTTTAAAAAAATGGCTTTATGATAGCTTTTTAGACTATTTTGGCATTTACAAAGATTGTTTGGGCTATTTAGGAGTTTAGCTCATATTTCAGAAACATGCTAGCTGTTTTGGCTAATCTAGGTTTTTAGCTTTTTTGTTGTTTTTTTAGGTTAATTTGGCATTTAGTTAAATTTTAGCTGGCTATCAGCTTCAGTGATATCAGTATCAGTATCAATTTCAGCATCTTCAGCGGCTAAATTCAGTTTACAGCGTTCACATTAGCATTATTGCAGGTAATGCTATATATCTAGTTCATAATTATGTTAAAATGTTACGGTTTTAAAGTTTTAAAAATGTAGTTTTAAACCGTTCAATAAATGTTTATCCTCATTGTTGTCATTTGTTGACTAGATATCTCCTAAATCTTTATTTTCTTCTTGAATGAAGGTGAACTTCACAGTGTTTGTTGACGACTGCAGCAGAAGCTAAGTGCTCTTCAGCCTGCGGTCACGGACAGATGGAGGACGTTCTCCTTCAGTATCTTTTGACAGACAGCAGAATTCAAGCTTCATGACACTTGCAGGTTGACATAAAGCTTTCTCCTGCTGTAGTAAAGATCGTCCTTTGACGTTTTATTGTTCTGCAGAAATAACCAGTCAGATACTAGAATATCTGATCTACTAACAACTAAAGGATCCATTAATGAGTGATTTATTTTACTGAGATCTGCTGCCGAATGGAATTCAAACAAGAGAAACTAGTTCTAAAAACGACTTCCTTTGTCCAAGTCATTTGTCATTTCATCTCTGCTGGAACTTAGACTCTTCTTTGCCCCATTAACTTTCAATGTGTGTTTTTCTAATAACACATGCAGCACAACCACGAAGAACGGAGAAGTTTTAAGTCTTTAACTAGTACTGATGAGCTGGACTCTTACTGTACAACAGATTATCAAAACTTTGACTTGTGGTGGAGAAGAACTAAAGTACATCATCAAAACTGCTTCATATCTCTGTCAGTCACTCATTTTCAATACAAATGGAAATGAACACAAAACACTAAAGTCCCATTCCAGTTATCTTTTGACCAGAGTGGTCTTTTAATTATGATTATGCCGTTTTTAGCCAAAATATTAAAAACTGGGTGGTTTTCTAGAACATAGTTTCTGCAGAGCGGCAGGAGTTCATTAGAAATTCAATTGAAAGTTGTGGTGAGACAGATTCACTACAATTTGAATAAAGAAATACTCAGAAATGTTGATTTAATCTTAATTTTCTTTAAACATGTCCTCCATCGTAAGAAAAATACTGTTAGCATGTTAAAAACTCCAAAAACAGCTTTTTCATTGAGTTTGGGTTTATAAATCTGATCAGAAATGACCGAAACAAACGGAGGTGAAGAGAAAGGTGGACAGAGCCCTCCCAGGATGCACCAGCCACCAGAGACTCCAGGAATAGAAGGGAGCAGCCCAATCAGGGGAGAAGAGGATGAAGACAAAAGGGGATTAGCAGACAGGCTGTCGCTCCTGCTCCGGTCTGCTTACAGGGACGAGCGCCGGTCAAAAACGGAAGGTATCCCGCCGCGAAGAGGAGAGCGCTTAAGCAGCTCCCGGCAGAAGGGTTTATCCTGGGGGAGGCGTCTCTCAACCCCCAGTCAGAAAGCTGGCTGTGAGGAGGAGCATCACAGGAAGTCAGAGGAGACCTTAACCCTGTGAGTGCCGCACAAACAGACGCCAATTACTAGTTGCATTTCCATGACTATTAAAAATATCAAAATAGAGAAAGTGTTAAGAGTCCAAAGAGCTTCTTCTTTGTCTGCGTGTGCTTCATGTGAAAGAGCTGAGGGAGCCGTTTCACCTTGAACTGTGGGGCTGCTCTGACCAGACATGGGAAACCCCCCCAGTCTTCTTCAGAGCATCATTTCTCTGCAGGGTTTGCAGAGACGCTCATTCAATTCATGTAAGTTTCTCCAAAAACTGCAGAGAAAGTCCAAATAAAAGTAGGAAAAAAGAAAATAAAACTCCCTCCACTCTTTCATTAGATGCGTTGCCATGGTAACACATCCTGTGTACAGCATCAAGGATGCTGGAAGCAGATGGGTGGTCTTTAGTGAAGCTTTACATCAGCAAAAGCCCAATGTAAGCTCTCACAGCTACCATTGGCTCTTGAGCAAGGCTCTGAATGTGAACCCGTACTCGACTCTCAGCTGCAGCAGAACAACACAAAACAGAGCGATATCTCCTGTGATATAAAAGAAAATTTTACTTTTTTGACTTAAGTTTTGGGGGGAAAAAGACATGAAATCAAATTCAGCAAATATTTGTTTCAGTTTAACTTTAGTTTACATATTTTTTTTAATTGTGTTTTATTTATTTTCTGACTGTTCAATGTGTGAAACTTTGCCTCAAATTCTGACAGGAACACAAACAGAGAGTTAAAGATCAAATGTGTTCATAACAAAACAGAGACTAGAAGGTTTGAGCTTCGTTTTCATTGTTATAAGTGAAATATTTGGAGTCAAACCAGGATCAGTTTAAAGTGAATGACAAACCAGATTTAAAAAAAGAAATGAAAATAGTTTGAAACTTTAAAGTTCACATTATAAACGTCAAAGAAATACTGATAAAATAATGTAAATTGGAAAAAAAAGATTTAAATTTGAAGAAATACTGAAAGTCTAAAATGTGGCGAGCAGCAGTGATGATGATGATGAGGAGGAACTCCCAAAGTTTGGAACATCAGAGGAAGGATGACGCAGGCGCCATCACCTCCATCACATTTTTCATTTCATTTATTTCTTCCTCTCTGAGCCACCACGATCCACAACGAAGACTCACCAGAAGGAAACACAATCAATGCAACACCTGAGTGAAAAGGAGCCTGATGAAGAGCGAGTCTCTTCCTTCATCTCCTTTCAACAAAACACAACACAACTTTGGCCGTCCAGATCACAAACATCGGCATAATTACTATTTAAAACAACATATCATTTTCAATTATACATGAATGTGCTCTAAGCCCCGCCCCCACGTTAAATTAGGGTCAGCACTGAAAGCCAAAATTCTGGATTAAAACTGAATCTTGAGGGGGAAAAAAAGAGGAAAAAACATGAAAAAATACACAAAATACAAAACAGCAGCTGTTACGAATAAATGTGTATTATTATTTGGTAAAATGTTCAGATTTAGAGAGTTTTTATTCAAGTTTTTGGTATTTCTTCAAAATTAAAAATTGGCTCTTTCTTTTCAAATCTGCTTTTTTTTATTTTCAATATTTTTTAAGTTTACAAATGGACTTTAGAATTTAAAAAGGTTTTCAATTTTATTTCATTTCCAAATTCACAATCTGTTCACTTTAAGCTGAATCGGATTTTTGACGTGTAGAAATGTTGCTTTTAAAGACCGAACAGAAACATGACTGAAGACTAAACATTATTCCAATATTTGTGTTAATACAAACATAAAAGACATAACAGATTCTTAAATGAAGACTTTTGTTGTTGGTTTAAATTGGGTTGAAGTTTTTAAAACACTTTAATCCCAAACAATGAAGAAACTGAACCAATGTCTGAGGAGTTTCTGTTGACCACGAGAAAACACCGGAAGCAGATCCAGAACGCCGGTTTGCTTTTCCCACTAGAATCTGAAGTGGTTTTACGCACGGTCAGCCTTTGGTTCCTTAGTTCCAAACATGGCAGACATCTGCAGTTTTCACCTGTTTCTAGGCCTTCCTGGGACCACCTTACTGAGAGTGGCTCCCCAAATTCATCCAGGCGTGGTTCTAGACTCTTTGGACCATACCTGCGGGTTGCAGCAGCTGGTCCAGATTGAGAAATTGAGTCTAAAGCTGCATGGGGCGCGTGTCTGCGCATCATGTTTGACTCCAGATAATTTGGCCAGAGAAGGAACCAGGTAGCATGAGCCAGAAAACCGCAAAAAAATAAAAGGTCTCCGCAGCGCGTGCGCATCCAAACAGCAGCGCCGGTCCGGAGCGCAGCGCGCGCGGCGCTCCACGCGGCCATCACCGCCGCAGGTCGTCCTGCTGGAGGCCGGAGCTCCAATCTGCGGGTGTGCGTGCGCGCGCGCGCACATTCCGCAGCAGCCACCCATCAGGCGCGCGTGCGCCAGTCAATTAAGCTCTGACGTGCGCGCACGCGACTACACTGGCCTTCTGCCATCCATAACGACCCGCAGGACGCCGCACCGCTGGAGCCACGCGCGCGTGCGCAAGTGTAGCAACACAATAAGATGCGAGTCAACAGCCACGAGCCAAAGTTGCCGCGCGCGCACCATCCCCTCCTCCTCCCCCTCCTCCAAGGTGGAAAACACTGATGCAGAGGATGGACGCACGCGGGCGCCTCCTTACCTTCCCTCGCGCCCGATCACAACCATCAACGTCCGCCGCCTCGCGCGCTACCGTCCCCGCACTAGGCGCTGCGTGTTTTGAAGGGCAGACCCCGCTGCTGCATGAAGGCAGGAGTGAGATCACGCAGCGGGACCTCAAGACTCTGAGCCAGCAGGTGGGCGGGGCCACGGCTGATGACATCACAGGCCGCGAGCGAGGCGGACAGGGAGAGAGGGAGCTGGGCTCATCACGCAAAACAATGAGATGCACGAGCCTGCTGCACGTTTCTGAGCTTCATCAGAGAAACCGGAGGACAGGAAACCCTCCGCACACCTTCATCATCCTCCTCCTCAGTGATGCTGAAGGATGTAAAGCAGCTCAGGTGTCATTCCTGGAACTCTGACCTTTACTCTCCCTCCCCAAAGACAGAAATGCAACCAGCACACGTTCCTGAAGCGTCTCAGTGCGTGTGCATGTGAGCATGTACGACACAAACCTGCCACCTATAGGCAGAGGCTGGGAGGGTCAGGCTGGAGCTCTACAGGCTGATTTCAGAGAGAAGCCGCTCTGAATGTCCACCAATCATCTCCATCCTCAAAGGTCTGCAAAAACGCGCAGCTTAGACTCACAATAACCAGATCTGAGCAGACGGTTCACGTCACATGAGTGGATTAAGCATCACATCAACTGTAATGTTCACCTAGTGTCACTTCCAGTGCAGGTTTGACTAAAACAGACTGAAGTATCGATGAAATGTGCATGAATGAGGCTGACCGACTCCACGACTCTGGTTATTCATCAGTGGACCGCGCTCCACAGAAGTAGGGCAGATGGTCAGAGGATAAGGGGCGCTAAAGGTCATGCCCCCGGTGAAAACCCATCCACAGCGCTTTAAACCGGGAGGGGATTAAGCAGCACTTTGGTTGTGACAGCAAAAACTTCACAGCAGACACGTGTGGTCATCTTCACAGGATGTCTGCGTGACCTCATTACAAACGTTTTGACTCTATTGTTTAATCAGATTAAACCCGTTTTGCTACGAGAATCAAAATGGACACAATCTCATTGGTGCTTTTTAAAGCTTATTGTATGGAGCTAAACTGGAGCAAATATTATTTGAAACTCAAAAAAAAACAAAAAAACATGTTGGTGTTTGGCAAAAAAAAGGGAAAATATCCAAAACCTTTTGCTATTCTAAAATAAACTAAATCATTCTCCGCTTCAAATGTTCTGTTTTCTAGGTTTAAAAACTCAAAATTTCAGTTTCAAATCTTTTTTTCTCTTGTTTTCTGTTTTTAAATCTGAAATTTTCAGCTTCAATCAAAATGGATGAGGGTGGTAGCTTCAGTCCCGGTGCGTTCACTGACTCTGAGAACTGTGAGAATTACGGTCAGAAAATGTCTGTTTAATCTGTAAAGTCAGCAAAAGAAAAAGACGGCAAACATGAAGAAACTCCTCTGTTTACCGTGGAGCTCCTCCCATTTCCTGCATGAGAAAAAGTTCAAATCCAAGCGCCACCGAAAACTCCATATCGACTATATAAGTAAGAAAATAAGTAAAAACATTACTATTTTATATGAAGAAAAAACCTATTCTAGATAAAGAAGCCTTACATATTTTATACATTTCCTTACTTGTCCCATCTTGATTGCAATAAGGTGAGGGCCAATGAGTGCAAATGTTACACTAATAGATTAAACCTACAACAAAAGAAAGTTATGAGAATAATAAACCGCACAGGACCAAGAGACCACACCCATGATCTTTTTGTTAAATCCAACAGCCTCAAATTTCCAGATCTTGTTCCGTTAAAGACAGTTGTGACCGCGTGGAGGATTAAAAACAGATTAGTTCCAGAGAATATTTGTTGTACATTTCATTTGATTACTGATACTGGTTTTATTTCATGAAAGGAACAAAGTGAACAATGTTTCTCTCTCTGCCAGTTTTCCCTGAGATGAGACTCTAATGTCATCACCATCCAGTTCCACCATGGCAACAGACTCAGCCTGACCAACTCCAACTACGATGACTGACATGGGAAGCTCGGCGGCGTTTACGACGTCCTCTTGGTCTGAGCCATGTCTGATGTGATGATGAGGAGGACGAAGTACTGCGTGTACTTCATTCAACTGCACAACATCTCCAAACTCTCCAAACCCCGAAGGCTCAGATCCTCAGAGCAAAACCCCCAGATGGTCCCTGTGACGCGTTTCAGAACTCGAGGAGATTGTTCTTTTAAAGCGGTGGCTCCCAAACTTTGGAATGAACTCCCACTTTCCCTGAACTCTGTCGACACCTTCAAAAGGTAACTTAAAACTCTTTTTTATAGACAAGTTTCCTTTCCGAATGACTACTTGTGTTTTTTGTACCTTTAAAATGTATTTAGGTATTTTTTCTTCCTTTAACTGTGGCTGATTATTCTTGTTTTTATGCTTTTTTACTTTTTTAAATTGTAATTATATTTTAGGTTTTCTTTTGTTGTGAAGCCCTTTGTGACCATGTCTGAGAAAGGTGCTGTACAAATAAACTTTACTTACTTTTGTTTACTGGAATAAAAGTGTGGAAGTCCTTAATCATTGAAATAAATGTTTCACAAACAATTTAGATGTTAAAAAGACTGTATAAAAAATAGTATTTGAAAATTGTTTTAAAAACATGTAAGTAATTATGTAGATGTATGTGACCTGATGGCCAAAGTTGTGTAGTGTTTTGTTTGAGGGCCATGAAGAAGAAGAGCTGGTCTTCATCGTGCTCCTTTAACTCGTGTTACAACGTTTCGGTTTCTTTATGGTGTGTGTGTATTACCTTTTGTTTACTGTGGATCATGGTGGCATGTGAAAGAAAGAAGGAAAAATATTATCAAAACTCCAAATTATCATATAAAAAATATTGAAAGAATGTCTAAATTAACCAAAAACAGCTAGCATAATGCTAAAACATTAGCTCAAGTCCACATTGTCCTAAAAAATGGAAAAATGTTTAAATTAGTCCAAAACAGTTAGTATAATGATAAAATATTAGCTAAACTCCAAATTATTATAGAAAAAAATATTGGAAAAATGTCTAAATTAGCACAAAAAAACAGCTAGCATGATGCTAAAATATTAGCCTAACTCCAAAATATACTTAAAAATGGGGGAAAAAAAAGTCTAATTTTTCCAAAACACCTAGCATGATGCTAAAATATGACTCCAAATTAGCATTAAAAAATTGAAAAAAATGTCTAAGAATCTCCTGGAGTTACATTGACCGTATAAACATTTGAAAAGTTACAGAATGTTAAAGATTTTGTGATTCACAGACCAAGAGAACATTTGATTAAATATTGAACATTAGAAATACCTTATGAACAACTACAAAGTTTTCAGCTGCTGAGATTCCAACAAGATTCCAGAAAAGAAAAACGTCCACGTTTAGATCAGAGTGAGAGATACAGGATTACAAACATACCCCTCATGTCTTCATGATTTCATCCTGTGTTATTTCGCATTAACTCTCATGTTCTTCACCTCATTTAAACTCATTCCTC